>NC_046169.1:6379833-6629833 GCF_011064425.1 Rattus rattus
GATGTAGGGAATTATCTGATCTTATAACTTCACGAATAGAAATTAACTTAGCAAGGTGAATGCTTTACATAACCTCCCAATGAACTTACCTATTCTTACTGAAATAGGGAAAAATGGTTTCAGGGGCACAAAGTAGAGATTAAAAAAACAACTCTGCAATCTTCTTCAGCAACTCCTCTCACTATCTTATTTCCTGCTGAAAACTACTCCAATTAAAGGAAGCAACTGATCGCTAATAATCTTGTAAATCGTTTTAATTCTGTGAACGATAGGCTGGAATATAGCAATCACTCTAAAACAAGCAAAGTAAGATACTGAAAGAACTGAAATAATACAGTCTAATAATACAGTACAATAATAACAAAAATTACTTTTTTATTTCAGTAACCTGAAGAGACTAATAATGAATAAACTGTGCAACAAAATAGCAAATTGTTATTAACAATTCACTTGTTAACACACTAGTACAGTTAGTACACCATCCTCACAGCAGCCAGCAGAGCTGTATGAGATGTTCGAGCCTACCATTATCCCTTAATTATAACAAGTACAAACTACATTCAATGAACCTTAAAGGTAACATGTGCATAAATACAACTTACATAAACATGTACATGTATGCGTGTCCCCTTTAGCATATAAACTGATACATGCTTGAAAAGGTGTCTCCTTAAAAAACTGACATAAGATCTACATACTTACTGACTGCTATGCCCTGACATGTAATGTACTAAGAGTACTAAAAATCATTGGGCTGCAACATCAAGGGGAGAGTTTTTATTTTTAAATCTAATATAAAGGGAACATATTTTGCTGTGAATGCTGGTGCAAAATCCTATAATCCCAGCACTCAAAAGGCTGAAGTAGAAGTATTCTTAATCCTGGGCCAGCCCAAACTTCACAGCAAAATTGTACTTGAAAGAAGTTGAGAGAGACTGGAGAGCTCTGGCTGAATGGTTAACAGCACTGGCTGCTCTTTCAAAAGACCCAGGGTTCAATCTCCAACACCCATGTGGCACCTTACATACATCTGTATGTAACTCCAGTTCCAGGGGCTCTAACACTCTTTTCTGACCTCTACAGGTACCAGACACACACACACACTGTGCACATACATACATGCAGCCACACACACTGACACAGAAAATAAAATTTAAAAGGACAGGGATACAATCAGCAATTAAAAAAAAAATACACGATTTCTAAATTTCCAAACCCTGGAAATACCTATTGAAATTATTCTATGTAACACAGTTCTCTTCATAAGACCTATACTAATAAGGTGAATAAAAACTAGTTAAGCTTGAATTAAGAAAGAACCTACCCAATAATCTGAACAATAGAGGTTTATGACGCTAAAGCAGCTCCTTGCAAGTCTAAAGCAGAGAGAAGGTCTCTGGGTGAGAATATTCCATGTGCTTCATGGCTCATGCCACAATCACATTTTAATTGGAACAATTTTAAAAAAGTTAAGATTAAACTCATACATTTTTGGTGTTCAAATCAATTACTGTAAGGCTTTGATATATAGTGAAAATAACCTTAATAAAACATTTACTATTAAAACTGTATTTTAGAAAATCCTGGGATATAAATTCTTCTACCTCTATCACAAATATTAAAATATCAAAAGCCCATTAAAATCACAGTGGAGTGAGGGGAGATGGCTCACTGGTTAAGAGCTCTGGCTGCTTTTCCAAAGATTCTGGGTTTGGTTCTCAGCACCCACCACATGTGCAGCTCCAGTTCCAGGACTCCTGATCCCCTCTTCTGGGTTCCACAGACGCTGCACATACAAGGTGCAGACATACACACAGGCACAACACTTCTGCATATAGCAAGCAATTGTTTTACAAGTCACAACTGGTCAAAACACTTAGACAAAGATATTTCAATTCTAACTATATACTGAAATGATATATATAATATATATAACTTTAAATGTTCTACAGCAATTTATTATTCAGTTTCTTTTTGATCCGGTTGACACAGTCAGTGTAATTTAGCTTCCATGTCACACACTAGTAATACAGAAAACAATTACATCATCTTTTGTTGACAACAATTTTCATTAATTGTTTCTTGGTTTTTCCAAACAATTCTTACTCCTTTCCCTCTCTTCCATACCCAGTGCCTGCAACTAAAGAGATCTGTGAAGTGGGGCCACAACAGACACAAGCTCTTCAAATAAGCAGCCCGCGAGCTGCACGGTTCTTCAGGACACTAAAGATCTAAAGCAGAACCATCATTTAAAATAAGAGAAGAAGCTCGCACAGGCCTTTAGTCTCAGCAGCTGGGAGGCAGCCAGAGCTACATTACATAGTGAGACCCTAGGAGGAGAGGGAGAGAGGAAGAAGGAGAGGGAGAGGGAGGGAGGAAAGAGACAGGAAGAGAGACAGAGCAGAGACAGAGAGAGGGGTGGAGAGGGAGAAAGGCAACAGGAACAAAGTCACAAAGCAAAATGACATTCAAAAAAGCGGCAGCAACAAGGAGCATGAAGGTATAGCAAAGAAAAAAAGAAGGGTATGGGAGAAATAAAGAGGACCTTATATACAAGCCTCACTGCACAGAACAAAACCACAAGAATGTTTCATCTGTAAGCTAATTTCAGCTGGGTGAGTACTAGAAAAAAGAAATTACAAGTGAACATCTGAGAAAAGACTTTGTGTTGGGAACAACATATTGCAGGTGCTTAGAATACAATGCCGCGCACATGTTCCTTTCCTTGAACGGGGTTGTAGTCTAGGAGGCTCCACAGGGACGTCTAACTCACTGCCAAGGTACAGTAACACACATGACTGAGGCCCAAGAGAGCAGAGACAAGCACTTCACAAGTAGGCAAGTGCCTAAGCAGATGTTTAAGGCAGACCGAGTGTGCCAGACCAGGAGAAAATGAGGGAAAGTGGGCCGAGGAAGGGAGACAGCGTCCTCCGGATGTGCGCTGACTGAGACTGTATCTGAAGTAGGGAATGGAGGCCTGGGGAAACGCAACTGAAGATCAAAGCAGGGTGGCACTGAGTTCCCATATCACCAGACCACTCAAGAGAGACATAGATGGAAGCTTGAGAACAGTAACAAAACATTTATTGTATCATAACCTATGCTAACCATTTTGCGCCTCAATCGGCAAAGAGAGAGTTGGCAGAAGTAGCTGCATTTCGGAAATGGGGTTCTACAGCGGTTTGGAGGAGGTACAGGCCTGAAGCAAGTGACAAATGACTGGACTCTGGAAAAGAGGTCTCGGCCAAGCTTTTTCAAACTCAGCACCACACCCTGGACTAATCTTCACAGCGGGATGTCCCAAGCCTTATTTCTAAGGCTTAGGTATCGTCTTCCCTAGTAGACTCCTAAGCAGCACTATCTCCACATTATCACACAAAACTCTCCAGGACTCGCCACACAGGGTGCCACGCCTCTAGCTAAGTGGTACAACATGGGACAAATGTAATACATTCAGAGTGCAAAGGGACTGGTAGGCTAAAAACTACTGACTAGCTGAAAGAGAGACTAACAGGAAAACATAATCAAGTGGGTGAGGAGGAAGAAGGGAGGGAAACAAATGTTATGTGAATTTTCCTTCAGCACAAGGCAAACATACCTCTCTCCTTCCCCTTAGTTTTTAAAACCCTCAGACAAGCATTGAAAATTGCAATCAAAAAAGAAAAAAAAGAAGAAGCCAAGACTTGTGCTGATCTTGTCTCCAGCAGGCTGTGCACCGCTGTCTTACTATTATGAAATGGGGACCTGTTATGCCTTCTAACAAACAGCTTCTCCCCTCTGTCGCCCAGCCATCCAGCACAGAGCAGAGTCCCCAGTGTCCTTGTGCTGGGGTCAGACACCCAGTACTGCCTACAACATCTACTCTCTCCTTTCCCCTCACTCCACCCACTCTAAGACACACATTCTTTTTAACCTGGAGTCTCAAGATTGTCTACAAAGATGGCTGACTTTTATAGCTTACAAAATTTAAGAGTTAAGACAGTTAGACAGTGGTAGCTGAACACTGCCTTACTTTTTTGTCAGGATTTAGTTTTAAAGGCATCTTGAGCAAGTTTTCAAGAGAAAAAAGGTTGACACTATATTCTAGAGTAGAAGTGTGACAAACCTGAGGATCTTCAGGACGTACACCTCAGTGTAGCACTTACGTACTTGCCTAGCACTGCCAAGGCCCCGGGTTCATCCCCTTCACCATAAAAGTCATTTTAAAACAATTATTCTGACCCATTGAACCAGAAGTAAGACCAAGGTCTCATTTCTATACCATACCCAGTACTGCCAGGCACTGCTCAGCTAAAGACCACACTGGAAAGTGCCGTTCTTGAGTCAAACCAAATAAAAACAACTGGTGATACAATGGAGATGGGAGGCACCTTCAAAACGGAGGGCTTTGCTGCGTCACAGCTTTCTGCGATGTTTAACCTTGACTTAAAACTCAGTCTTCAAAGCCACTACTTGAACACCTCCTCCTACCCCCATTTTACAAAATCCTTTCCTTCCTAAGACTTTGGCCTGGGCAGCTACTCTAACAAGACAGGTTACGTGTACTTATGCACTTTTATGTTGTCTGGGGTATCATGCAGGGGAGAAGGGTTGCTTTTGAGACAGGGTCTATATAGCCGGGACTGCTTTTGAACTCACTGTGTAACTAGCTGAAGGAGACCTTGAACTCCTGACCCTCTTACTGCACTGCCACACTTAAAAGTTTCATTCACTAACTCAAGATTCCTGTGTCAGCCTTTCTGTTCTTAGAAATGGAAATAAACGAACAGTAAAATCTGTACATTTTTCAAGAACATTTAGAATCTAGAGAAGGAATGATGTCCACTTGTGTAAAACATAAAAACTAGCATGCCAGTGTTCACAGCACAGAGTCCTTGGTAACTACAGAGCACTGCACACCATCCTCAAAACAATGGCAGGCCGGAGAAAACAAGACGCTATCCCCAAACAAAATGTTTCCCTTACCTCAAACTACAAGAAGTCCCTCTAAATATCAAATTCATAAGCAAGGACTTTATTATTTGTACTATGAAACAATGACTAAAAAATTCGTGCTCAAAAAAGTGAAAAGTCATGAACACAGGGCAAACACATATCCCTTCACCTAATGCTTAGTGACAGTCCAAATCCACTATCTTCTGCAGTAACAATCCAGCATCTCTCTCTCCACAACCGAGTGTGGCGTCCACTGACTAGAACAGCCAAAGTTTACTACACAGATTTCCAAATAAGCATGCTTTTCTCCCACAATCTCCTCTAACTCCAGAAGGTCATCCCTTAGTTAACTAAAAGCCTAATTATTTCAGTATATCTTTACTTGTAAAAAACAATTATAATTCCATTAATGATCAGTAATTAATGTACAAACAAATCAGTACAAACAGGCCACTAAAACTAACTAAAGCCCATTTTGGTACACGGGCCTTGCCTTGGATGACCATGTACCTAGACCTTGCTGGCTTCCAACTTGAGGCAATTCTCTCTCCTGCCTTTGGGATGCTGGGATTACATCTAGGCATAGCCAACAAATCTCTTGTCACAGGTTTCAACATTGCCATCTCTGTGGTGCTGGGGTCACAACCAGGTCCCCTGGTCTGTTACAGCAAGCAGTCTACACAGTCATCTCTTCCCAGTCCCTTGTTTTGTTTTTGTGAAATACAGTCTGAGGTAACCCAGGCTAGCCTAAAATTCCTGATCCTCCTCATTTCCCTTCCTGAGTATGAACCCACATTTGATTTATGCAATTCTGGGGATCAGATCAATCCCAAGCATCATATACGTTTGACAAGCACATATGCAAGACAAGCGCTCTACTAACTGATCTATTTCCCCAGACTGACTTTTTTAAAATTTAATTTATATCTATATACTTGCTTAGTTGAATCTTTAAATGAATCTGAGTATCTTCAAAATTGTCCTATTATGATTTGAAATGAGAAATAATCTTGCTACATACTCAGAAAGAGATTAGGTTTCTGAAGTTCAGAATTATAAGCTATAAGATTAAGTACTGACAAGCTCATGACAAATACCGCACATCTGTTAATATGTTTAATATGCACGGTTTTATGAAGCTAATACCCATCCTTACATCAACTTTATGGATTTGAAACAAACCCTAAAAAGGTTAAAATACGTCTCTATACTCTCACCACTAATAAAGGTCAGGCTCAAACCCTGTCCTCTTAATTATAGTGCCCCGTCTCTAAGAAACCAACACTGCATCTTAAAGTAGCTCTTAACACACCATGTTCCACACGTCATTTACCTAAACCTGAAACTCTCTCTCAAGCTTACCAGCATGAAGGAATTGGTAACAAACAGTAAGAGATGATAGTCAAAGAATTACCCTAAATAATGAAGCCTAAAAGATTAACTCGCTATCTTTCTTCAAAAATAAAGGAAAAAATTAAGAACTACAATTATCAGGTTGTACATGGGTTGGCTAAAGTCATCTTTACTAATTCATTCCCCTACACCTACATCCTAGGAGAACAAAATGAATGACTAACAAGGCCACATTCTCGGTAACAGGTATACTTCATAAAATGGCCTCATAATGACCTACTAGCTCTGAGGTCTGAGGTAAAAGCACCGTATACTTACTAAACAACTGGTGCCATATAAAAACTAACTCAAAAATCTCTATACCTCAAGACTGGATGACAGGTGTGTCCAACAGTGTTACATACTGTGTAAAAGTACATACTTCACTTGTTTGGATATGATGTTTAAAGTGTACACACACACACACACACACACACACACACACACACACACACACACACACTCTTAAACAACCTCCAAAACAAAAAATGCTACCTTTGGAAAAAAAAATCAGAGACAAAATTGTTTCAGTTATGAATTTGAAGAAATCTGTCTTAGAGCCATATGCACACCTTTAGTCCCAACACTTGAGAGGCAGAGCTGGGTGGATCAAGGTCAGCCTCCTCTACACAGTGAGTGCCAGGCCAGACAGTGCTATGCACAGGCCCTGCCTTCCCATTCCACCCACCACCACCCCCCAAAAATAAAGAGAAAGAATTTTTTTCTTAGTTCAACGCAAATGCTCACTAAACAACCAATTAAAAATAAAGTACTCCTTAAAAAACAGGAAATAGTTTTATCAGTAAGCTATGTGATGGGGACAGTACACAGTCTTAAGTTAAGAGGTTAGAACCGATCTGCAGCCAGTGAACCGAGCCCAATCAAGCCAAGCAATCCACCATCACCTCCCACTGCCCACGCCCACATCGCATCACAAGGCACAGCAGGTGAGCCATCTCCTGGCCCCCTTCTCTCAACCTGACTATGAGCTTTAAAATCAGTAGCAGAACAAACATTCCAGAAATAAAACTTAACATGTCATGAAATAAACTTAACATTAAAGCCTTAAAAGTTCACAGAAATAAACACACTACCCCACATTAGAACTGATGTTTCGGTCTTAGTGACCAAAACTCACTAAGGTAGGCCCAAAAAATCTAAACAGTAAGTACCTAAAGAGTGTTTTATTCTGGGAGAGGGAGAAACATCAATTCAAGTGACCAATCACTCTGAGAGAGAAAAGGGAATCCAAGAATACTGATTGGAATGCTCAGACTGCTCCTCTGCCCAGCTTACACCAACCGCATGTGGTGGCCCTGTACAAACTACACACGGCAGGAACCACGTCAGAGCCTAAAGCACCGCACAGTCACCCCTGTGTTCTATAGCTAACTAAGAATATTGTTTTCAAAAGTCTTGATACCTAATGTTTACATTTGTGATTTAGTGACTTGGCACCAGTAGCTAATCTTAATTGTACTTTCCTTAATTTAATCCTTCCAGTATCTAGCTAGCCTAAGAATAATTTGAAATATTTTATATTATAATCTTTTCAATCTATATATATTCTTAATCAAGAAGGCAAAAATATCAGTGCTTCTCAAGCATAATATAAAATTATTTTAAATCATTTCTTATATATCATGGTTCTATGATTTGTATAAAATTAAAAATGAGTTACAAGAAAAATAATTATATTATTTGATGCCACAGTATTTTCAAATTGCTACAGGTCCTTCTAAACTCCACTTACGTTGGCTCTGGTCTACCTGTAATGAGCAAAGGAATATAGATGTTCATATATGGAATTGTTCAGGAATCTTCTCACATATCTAATGACAGAGAATGGCTATGACCCATTATACTACTTTTCACAGCACATTTTACTTCAATAAGTTCATAAAAATACTAAGATGTCCAACCCTAATCCCTAAGTTTATATGTGAATGACAGTGTAAGAGTTTCCTTTCTAATCATGGGTACCTTCTACCTAGATGGTTTAGGCTTCTCCACAGTCTTTGCTATCAAACATCTTTTCCCTATGTATGCTCATGATCTAGAGAATTCACTGCTACTTTGCAACCATCAAACATTTTAAGTTTGCACTCACTAATGTGTTCCCATATTGTAAAGACGTGACTGTTGGGACCAGCCCACCTGAGATTTTGGACAGTAACTTACCTTACTTACAGGCTATGAAATGATAGTGAATGACCTGTTCTCCGACATTATTTTGAAGTATCAGTGAGTAATTATGCTACCCTGCTTAACAAGTATGTAATTTAATTAGTTATAATTTGTATTTACTTCCATGGAATTGCACCATGCACATACCCACAGATAGCACAAACCTCAAACTACGGAAAGAACCCCATCTGTCCCTCCCTTCCCCAGTGTCAACAGCAGCAAAGGGGATTTTGCAGTCAGGTCCTAACACTTGATGTACAGGCACTGCGGTTTTTAGAGATGAAAAGACAACGTCCTGCTTAGGCTGTGCCTATCGTTTCACAAGTGGGAAGATTACAATCTATGATGGAACAAGGTCACAGGTTAGAGGTCCAAGGACCTCAGAGTAAAGTAGGTCCCTCTATAATTAATCTGCTACTATTAAAATACATCCTAACGCTGAAGGCCAGCGGGACAGCTCCAGCCTACGACTAGGTTTCAGGAGGCAGAACAGAGTCACTGCAAGTCTGGGCCAGCCTGGGCTGCAAAGCACTGAACTCACACGCTGTTTCCTTTATTGTTTTCTCCTAAGGAAAACACAAACAAAGCAAAGCAAACAACAACAACAACAAAACACCCAGCCATGTGCTGTATTTTTTTTCCCCTGAAAATCTCCATTGACTTTTTTACTCTATTATTCAAAAACAGCTCTAAGTAGTGTATTTCAGCTGTTTAAGATGCAGCCAGCTATTAGTTTAATTTTCACAGGAATGTTTTTAAATACACAATTACTATTCTAATTTCTACTCGGGTATCAGAAACGACACTTAGTAAGAGAAAGTTGTTAGACAGACCATTAAGACAAAGGGAAGTCTTGTCTTTTTCTAGAAAGAGCGCTAGATAACTCATTTCCAGGTAGTGGCTGCTTTTCCACTTTGCTGCCATGACAGCTTTCAATGCTACTTCTCTTACTGCCAACACGTCTGCTTTACTGCATTGCAATCTGTGAGCAAAGTGTGTAAACAAAACGAGCTTTTTTTTGGAGCTGGGGACCGAACCCAGGACCTTGCACTTGCTAGGCAAGCGCTCTACCGCTGAGCTAAATCCCCAACCCCAACAAAACGAGCTTTATTCTTGGTGAAAACCATCACAGATCTATGAAAATCAAGCCCAAACCATGCATCTCTCAGGCCTAGCGTTCAAGCATTTCTAATCACGTTCCTGCTCTCAAGATGGAGAGAACGTTCAGTGCACTGAGTGCTCGTGATTACACATGTCCTATAAAATGTCTGTCTTTGAAACACCCAGCTCCTCAAGTTCTGTAAGTAACTTACTGACGTATGACTAACAAAGGCACAGGGCTACACTCCTGTTTCACACATGCACCTCATCAAGTGTGGGAATAAGCCTAGTTATGACATCATCACCTCGGTCTACCAAACGCTCACCTACGCTGCTCTCTACCCAGATGCCTGCCTGTCCCTCAAACTCCTGTTCAGTTCATTCTTAATAAAACTAATATTTAACTTAGGGACTCTCTCCCACTAGTTAGGTGGAAAGAGTGTTTAAACATCACAATAACAACCATCAAGATCCTGGGTCCAGCTGCTACTGGTCCTAACCAGATGCCCAGCTTCTCTGACTATCCACATCAGCATGGCATCAAACTATTCATTTCAACGTGCCACAAAAATCAGTCCTTATAAATTCTACAACAGTCTATAACTTCAATAACAAACTACATCAAATTAAATCAAATTTGGAACACGAATGGGTTTTAAGACTTAAGCATGGTGGCACATAGTTGTAACTGAGGAAGGAATACTGTGAATTCAAGTCCAGCCTGAGCTAAAAGTAAGACTGTGTTCTCCCTGTCTTCCTTCCCCCATACCCATTCCGCAAAGCAAAACTAACAACAAATCCATAGAATTCTAATTAAAATTTAGTTCTTCACAGTTGGATTAATTATGTAAAGTTGTAAATCTTAGATTTGTTTTGTATTGAGTATAAATTATGGAAAACCCTTTGAAATTTTGTCATAAAGTGTAAAAAAAAAAGGCTAAAATGTAGTTAAAATTACCTACACTGCGTCATATTAACAGCATCAGAAGAAAAATAACAAAAAGCAAGCAAAGGATTTCATCCCTTTGCATAAAATTGTTCACCCCATGCACACAGACCAGAGACAATTCCACATCAGAGAGGAGCCATCGGGCATGGAGGTGCCGCATGCCACAATCCCAACACTAGGGAGGCTCAGGCAGGAGAACCACCATAAATACAAAGCCAGCCAGAGCTATGCAAGATCACAACTCAAAAAGCTAAAAGCAATGAGAGAAAGCAAAAAGATGAGGAGAAATTTAAGTAAAGGCGAGAACACTCAGCCCGTAAGAGGCCTTACTCCCACTAAGGAAAATGCTGGTACTCAGTACCCATGTCACCTCTAGACCACATTTAGTTGTACTGCAATTTCAGTTTCACCTACCTTCCTTCTCTGGGAGATGTTGAGGGCACCGAAGTCATTAAACAAGGATGACGCAGATGAAGTCAGAGGATCTGGAAGGCAAGTCACACAGGTTTCCAGACAACTCAGATAACAAGCAAGGCTGGTACATGCTAACCCGGCAGTGCTGCCCAGAGAAGCAAGCTCAGTGCTCACACACCTGCGTGTTCAATGCAGGAGACACGAACTGACGCATACTTCACTCAGCCTACAGTGCTGTCCACTCAGTCAAGTATATATCTTTTTAGTCACACTGGGGGTATGGTTTTGAGGGAAGGAAGTCTAGTTGTGTTAAAACTGAGACCCTGGGATAATAAAGGGAGTCCAAGAGACCAGGCTCAGATAAGACAGAACAGCTAGGCCCTCAGACCATCTACTCTACAGACTACTCCACAGTTCTAAGTTTATCAAGACTTCTAACATGCTTGGTAAGTTTTTATTTTAAAGATGAAAATATTCAATGTTACAAAACAAACAGAATCCAAAGGTTTTATAGGTTCAAAGTGCCAATGCTCTGCAAACTCTGAATTATTACCCACTTTGCAAATCAAAATTTTTAAAAACACAAGATTTAGAATAAAGTACTTCATTTTCACTTCTGGGCACTAAAAGATCTTGTAATTTTTACTCTTATTATGTATGAGATCCCAAAGCCTGTACTGAATGCCCTCACAACACAGTACACAGAGATTTTCGCCTAGTTTCTCTGCCTTCTTCTAGCTGGAGTTTTGTGGTGAACTGTTTGCTGGAGTTTAAAAGATTTGATATGAAGTAAGTAACTACAAAAAAAGAAAAAAGATAAACAGCAAGGCAAAATGTTTTTACATGATACATACATTTTAGGCATTCAAAATATATATTTATTATATATCATTTGGGACCTTGCATAGCATTTAAACAATACTGGAAAAAACTAAAAATATAGGAATGCTACAGAAATAGCATCTTTCTTTCTTTCTTTTTTTTTTTTTCTTTTTTGATTTTTCAAGATAGGATTTCTCTGTGTAGCCCTGGATGTCCCAGGTGGAGCTCCATAGACCAGGTTGGCCACTGACTCAGAGATTCACCTGATCCTACCTCCCACTCTGGGATTAAAGGCGCGCACCACCACTGCCTGATACAAAGCAGTTTCTAATATTAAAATGTTCCTTTCTTCTTCAGCAGAACACGAAATTCCTAAATAATATAGAAACTTTATATACAAAAAAAATCTATCACAGAAAACAATCAACATGTAAATGTATTATTAGTAATTTTTTTTAACATTTTATTGATCTTTATAACTAGCATTATGTGTATATGTATGTGTATGTGTGTGCACGCACACACACACACACACACATTTTTAACCAAGGAACACTTTTTAAAATAAAACATAGGAAAAATATCTGAAAATATAACAAGTTATTTAAATGCTTATAATTTTTAAAATAATTCCATTGCTAAGATCTATCCAAAACAAATGATTCAAAGTACTGGCAAAAAAAAAAAAGACAAAAATTAAAAGCTATTCACACATATAGTCCACTAGAGTGACACTTCTTGTAAAAGAACTATAAGGGCTATAAAAATAAGCATTAAAATTTAACATATTAATCAAGAAGTATCATGATTAAAATATTTAATGTAATCTTAATTATTCTATTTATTAAACATGAAAAGAAAATTGGGTGATTCAAAATCTTGATTAAATGATATTTTCTAATTAATAGTTATTCATAATTTCTAAATTATCTACTATGATCATATTACTTTCAGAGTTACATACACATGCTCATGCACACAATCAAATCTTACCGTGGCCTGTGTATGGCTTGGCACTGTCATTTAGAAGGCTTGGGGAGCTGCTACTACTAGTCATTCTCTGAAAAATAAAATATGCATACGGAGCCACTGAGGAATGTGGGATAAAAGCATCCAACAGTGAGACTGACTAGGCCAAGCTGCATCTTCCCCTTCCTTTTTAATGATACAGAAACTGAGAGAGGAGTGATCTTTCACTTCACTGACTGACAAACTCATCTTCCCTCCTACACATTCTAGTACTACTGCTCAGATTACACCTCCTATACAAAGACTCCCGGGAAGCACATCAAATACTTTCTTATCAGCCAGGCATTTTAAAGCCGATGCCATAGGCCTATTCTGAACTTCAATTCTGTAACTCACTAGCATGGGCGAGACAAGTGAGTTTCCCTGTCCATAAGGCATAAATTCCAGCACTCATTCAAGAAGGTAGAAAGTAACTATACGAAGTCAATATATGCCCTAACATCTCGCAATTTCTATTTTCCCTCATACACCTTCTGTCTGCCCAGCATATCTTCTCTGCTTTTACACCCCACTGCCTTTATGTCTAATCTAGAAGATCTTAAAACCAATAAATCCTATATATGAAGCTAATTCAGTCTGTGAAAAAGTAATCTTAAGAATTTTTCAGCTCTAGCTTAAACCCTGTGACCCCAAAATTAAGTCATTTGGCTTCTTACTCAGTTTCAGCATCATTAAAAGGGGAAGCAGGAGGACAAATTCTTGAGACAATTTTAGTATAAAATTATATACACGCCATACATAGTAATACATGTGGTGGTGTAATCCCAGAACTTGTAGAAGCCGTTGTGGGGATCATAAGTTTAAGGTGATCCATCCTTGGCTATGCAGCAAATTTTTGGCTAGCCAGAGCCACAGAAGGACCTATTTCAAAATTACTATATATTAATTGATTACTAAAAACTAAGACATTCAGGAATGGGTAGAAAGCTCAGTGCCTAAGCTCTTGCTCACCAACAGTGAGGGCTTAAAGCTGAATCTCCAGCGCCTCTGTAAAAAACCAGACATGGCTTAGCTTACTGTAGCCCAGCACTGTGGGATGGAGACAGGTGGGTCCTGGGTGCTCTGGCTGGCCAGGCTAACCAGAACAATGAGCTTCTAGTTCAGTGAGAGAGCTCATCTCACTGCAGTACGGAAAAGTGCAATAAAAGAGGTAAACAACTGGCACAAAGCTCTCGTCTCCATGTATCATGCATGGGTACCCACACCTGTGCCATACACATACTCGACACATACATGACACATACATGAAGAGAGAGATGTGATTCCTTCATGACTATGCATGCTTACTTAAAGGCTTAAAGTCAAATAAAGCAAAAGGAACAGAATGACACTGAAACATCAGCTTTTAATAAGTTAAAAATTCAAAAACTATGGACTTCCTAAAGTCAGTCCAGGACTAACAAGAAACCGAAGAGCCTGTGTTTTAGCATCCTACTTTAGTTATGGGGATCTGGAAGGCACCACAGAAACAAGAAAGGGCATGAGACTACTCTCACTAGTGTGACCAAGTTTTCCAAAGAACATTAAATACATTTTCCAAGTTCATTCTAATTCTACAAAATTCTTCTTCATCTATCTACAAAATGTCCCCAGTGTCACACACAGCTATGGCAAAGAGAAAAGTCAGCTGTAAGAAGCATATGATAACTTCACTCAAGCACTCTGGCTTCAAACTTAACAGCTTTAATGTAAATTCAGAAACCTGCAGTGGAGCACTAGAAAGCAAGCTCGGGAAACCATCAACAGTACTGCCAGCTGTCTGGAAAGGTCAGCAAGATGTCTGGTGAGTGGGCATGAGAGATTCTCTTTCCAACACTGATAGCATATGCATGTCTGTTTAAGCTTTTAAAAATTTACTACAAGCATTATCAAGCTTTAATTAAATACACACTATCTACATACAACTAGTCTCCATCTACCCTCTACACACCCCGCTTCCACCACTCTTCCCAAACCCTACCTTGAAAGCTCTCACTCACTCCATCCCTAATGACATCCAGTCTTAAAGTCTGCCTCCCACCCCAACAGTTTAAGAATGGAGGACAGCTCAATCCACCCAGAGAATACCTGCATCAAGGGATACTTTGTTTCTACCGGGCTTCCAAATCCATTCACTCCAATGAAGCTGGTGCTGAAATAGGAATCTGTGAGGCTTGTGTCAGTTAAAGCACCTCCATCCATTCCGGGAACTGAAAGAGAAGGGAAATGCAAGTATTTACAATTACTTAAAAGGACAAAACACAGATTTTCTTTTCTCCTTCTGAATAAATTTCAGAGTCCCATAATGTCACATTTGCTTGTTTACCAGGTCATAACCCAAGATAAGATTAAGATTTACTTAACACTAAAAAGCTGTTTTAAAATTTGCATGTTTGCTACCTCCTCCCCGCCTTCAGAAAAAAAATTTTCCCCCAAGACAGGGTTCCTCTCTGTAGCCCTGGCTGTCCTGGAATTTGACCTATAGACCAGGCTCGCCTCAAACTCAGAGATCAGCCTGCCACTGTCTGCCAAGTGCCAGGAATGGCATTTTTATACTAGTCACTTAGTAGACACGCAACATGAAGAGCCCACACTTGGGTATCTAGCTTCCTAGTCAAGTTCCTCTCCTTTAATTTAGCAAAGGACTGGAGACTCCTAGTCACATCTCTGGAGTTACATAAACAGAGACCAGTTTGTCAAGTCTGTTTCTCTTTCACAACCAATCTGAAACTGTCTTACACTACCTTGGAATTCAGAGAGAAACTGTGAAGGCCACAAGGGGCTGAAGAAAAAAAAAAAAAAAAAAAAAAAAAAGGCCAGTGTTCGTTCTGTGCTGATGTTAAGGAAGAAATGTAGAAGACAGTCAAACTAGCTGGGCCACAAGTCCTGGATAAGGTATTTTGTTATTCTGAGGACTCGGCATGCAAGTCTTTTTACAATGTCCTATGTGTTAAACCACGAGCCTCGGCTGATCTGAGCAGTCACTGAGAACTTAACAGTCCCCACCTGAAAAAAACAAACTAAAAAGCCCACAAAGCTAGAGATACAGCTCAGTAGTGACTGTTTGCCTTGCACACAGGTAGCCCTGAACCCTATTCCCCGCACTGCACAAACCAGGCCTGGCGTGTGCTATGATGCCTATAATCCCAGAATTCCATAAGGGAAGTTGAAACCTGGGAATCAGGATTCAAAGTCATCCTCTGCTACATAGCCAAGGTTGAGACCAGCCTAGGATACATGGCCCTGTCTGGAATGAATGTATAAATAAATAAACAAATAAATGGTATCACTTTAAAGAAAGTGTAATACATCCACCAAAAAATTATAATAAATGTTAACATATCCAGTGAAGAATTACCATGTAATGATTTAAAATAATTATGATTGATGGGCAGAATTTCTTTAAAATAGCCCTGGCATTCCAGGTCTGGCAATACATACAGGTCTATATATCAACTCAATCTCAACTATTCAGGAGGCTGAAGTAGGGGAATCACAAGTTCAAGGCCTACCTGGAATACAACAGAGTAAGCTCAAGGCCACAGTGAGACAGTGGTGTCATACTTTAAAGGTAGGTAGTCAGTCAGTCAGACCTGTAACACAGCACTCAAGAGGCTAAGGCAGGGGGTTGGGGATTTGGCTCAGTGGTAGAGCGCTTGCTTAGCAAGCGCAAGGCCCTGGGTTCGGTCCCCAGCTCCGGAAAGGGAAAAAAAAAAAAAAAAAAAAAAAAAAAAAAGAGGCTAAGGCAGGATGCCACCTTGGGCTACATAGTGAGTTTCAGGCCAGTCTGGGCTGCGGAGTGAGACAAGCAAAACAAGCAACCAAACACTAACAAAAATACGCACTTAAAATAAAATAGAGGGCTGAGAACTGGGCAATAGAGACCTTGCCTAGCATGAGTGAGGCCATTGGTTTGTTTTCCCTAGTATACATGAATACTCCAGAAAAACAAAACTGGACAGATTGGCAAAACACCTACCCCTATTAAAAGTCTGGTGTCTTGGGGTCATTATACTCTCAAGTTTAACGTTTCTCTTGTTTAAGGGGGCAGACAACACTGAAGCCTGTCCCAGCTTCAGGACTGATCTACGTAAAGCTGAAGGACAACTACTGAAGAGTAATAAACACTCTGTTCACTGCTGGGCCACGTCCAGGGCAGCAGCAGGGTCAGCAAAGAGGAGCTCGCCATGCCAACTCACAGCAGAAACAAGATGCCCCTTCAAAAAATCTTCTGTTGCTGTAGCAGGATGGCAGCCCAAGACCCACTATGAACCACACACACAAGAAACTCAGATCAAACTATCACAGAATGTCACCACAAAACCTGACCAACAGAACACTGTGACGTTACAGGGAGAAAAAGAAAAACAAAACAAAACCCTTCAGGTCAGATCAATGCATCCCTTGAGGGGATGCTAAAAAATCCAGGGGTCCATTAAAGTCTGAGGAGCACTTTGGATATTGGAAAAAGCTGCAGAGTCAAGGCCGTCATGCTCAACATGAACCATGAAGATATCTGTAGGGGTATAACCATCTGAGACTGTCTGTGATGTACCACTTACGAACTAGGACAGCTTCCATAATAATCCAGATCTCCAAAGGAAGAGAGAGAACAGACGGACCACTCACAGCAGAGGAAGTCCAGCAACCACACTAGTGAATTTCATACCCTATTTCCACCAACCTCTCTCACCTTCTACATATTCTCCTTCATTAACACCAATGTCAATTGTTCAGGCCAGCCCTACCCAGCCCAGCCCTGCCCTGCCCCGCCCTATCCTATCATCGCTTTGTTCTTCATCTTACTCTTCCCTTTTCCTTCTCTCTCAAGGAATGTAGACTGACCTGGTTCACACGGGCTCTCTGGCTCAGCTTGTAACAAGATGGCACTATTACATTACTAGAAAGTCTGTCTACACCTCTCTTCAGTCTGCCTTTGGCCACACCCATCACCCACTCTTTGTTGCCACTACATTTTGCCCTATGCATTTATGTGCTCCTCTTCGATCTAACACTAATCAACAGTCTTACCATTAAGTCTGTGTCACAGACAGTGTTCTACTCTGAGACTCTGACGAGGACAAGGGGAAAGCCTGGTGTTCTGAGCACCAATCTGAGACGAGAAAGTCACCTCAGTCTTACTACCTAGTGTGTCATCATCCCCCCCACTTCATGAATACTACAAGTATAATGAAAGAAAAGTAACTTTAAAAAAAATTAAAATTGGCACAACCGTACACAGTGGTCTACAGACCAGGCCTGATCTAGATAATGACTTCTGAAACCGCCATTACTACACAGAAAGACCCTGTCTCAAAAAAATTACTTAAAACCACCTCTAGATGTCTAAGTCCCCAACTCGCACACACACCCCTCCCTCAATTAAAATAAATTTTAAATTAACCACAAGAGCCAGCCAGACAGGACAGTGCACAAGCCAGGAGACCTGAGTTCAATACCCAAATTCCACGATGAAAGGAGCAACCTGTCTCCCAAAAGTATGAGCCACACATTCACATCCATGTTCAGGTCATGTTACAAGTGTCCCCTCCCACACATACAGCACACACTCACACATGGTTAAGTGACAGGAAGAAAATTAAGACCAGAGGAAAAAGAAGAATGCTATGAAACACTACTCCCTCCACTACTGGCCACTGCACACTCGAAGCTGTGGTAACTTGTAAATATCAAGTCCATCAAAAGCCCCTACAGGCAGTTAATGCTCTACAGGCAGTTAATGGCTGCTGGGGAAGAGACATTTTCTTCAGTGATGGAGTCACTAGTAATATGTCCATGTTGCTATAGCAGCCCTAATGAAAGCCATGCAGCCATTAGGGCAGAAAGGGGACTGGAGGAGCTAGTGGGAGAGATGGAGCCAGTAGGACAAAAGGTGACAAAAAGGGCAGCTTGAGCATGACGACAAGTAAACTCCGTGTGCACAACACAGCACAGTAAAACTCAGTGTAGAGTTAATAGGCCCCGACTGAAAAACTTTTCAAAGTTGGGCCAGGCATGGTGGTGCACACCTTTATTCCTAGTACTTGGAAGGGAGAGGCAGATGGATCTCTGTGAATTCAAGGCCAGCCTGGTCTACAAGGCCAGTTCCAGGCCAGCCAGAGCTACATAGTGAAACCCTGTCTCAAAAGAGCAAACAAAAATAACTACTTTTCTTACAAATTAATTTTTTTCCAAAATAAAAGGATATAGAAAATGAAGGTGGTTAAATAATTCATCTTTCTGTGATATTATGACAGTTCTCTTTCGGCTGCTTCCAGATCCTGGCAGTGTTCCTAAGACTTCTAACTTGCCAAGCAGCTGGGGATGCCAGATATAACTTTTGATCTAATATTGGATCTCTGACCCTGCTTTCTGACACAGTACTTCGAAATCTCGAAATGTCATATTCTAATGAAGTAAGTCTTAGGAAAAGGTATCACCAGTTATCACCAGCTAAGCCACTACTGCCAGAATGAACTGTCAGTTCCACCTCAGCGTTCCTCCAGGGAAGAGGAAAGAGCTACTGACTGCATTAATATCCATCATGCCCCTGACCTATGGGATTCGAGCAACTACCAAACTGAACCAGAAGAATGGCACCCCCAGAAGCTCGTCCGTCCACCTTGCCTACCTCTCCATATGGCTGTGGATGTTATCCTTGATAGACAAGCCCAAGTTCTGTGAGCTGCACAGCAAATTCTCAAACCCAAATGATAGATAGGATCAATCCCCAAATTCGTAGCCAAGTCAGACAGAAGAAGAAATAACCCAGGGACCTGCTACTTGCAATATGTCTGCAGTGCGGGGGCAGAAGGAAGAGGTAACCTTGTAGGGACACAGATAGGTGTCATCATCACACCTCGTCCAAGGAAGTGTAGAGCTGGAGAGCAGAGGCTTTAGAGGCTGTGAGAACAGACCAAAAGCTGGCTATCTTCCCTTAGTACAATAACCATTTATAATATCAAGTGGGAGAGGAACACATCTTACAGCATGGTTATGCATACTTACATAAACACAGAAAGTCTGACTGAATAAACAGGCCAAGAACACCACCTAGTGTTGTGAACAAAGAGGTTGTTTCTTTTTCTGATTTTTCCACAAGGCAGCCAAGTTCTCATGCTAAGGATGACAGACTTGAGAGCACCATTGTGAAGCTCCTAACCCACGAGCCTTGGAACAGTGCTTCCCACCTTTCCCTAAGGGAGTAGAGTGCAAGTCTGGGTAGCAGCAGCACAATTCCAGAGTCTTTGGGGGTGGGAGGCTTTTAAAGACAAGGTTTCTCTGTGTGGTCCTGGCTGTCCTGGAACTCACCCTGTAACCTAGGCTGGCCTCAAACTCAAAAATACCCTCTTTCCCCCCACCGTGCCTCTCGGATGTTGGGATTAAAGGCATGCACCACCATACACTGGCTGAGTCAAATAGTTTTTAAACAGCATTTTTATTCCAAATGCTTTTCACTACAAATAGCTTATACCATTTTTTTTTTTAAATTACCAAATTTGGGCTGGAGAAATTCTCAGCAGTTAAGAGTACTTGTTGCTCTTGTAGGGGACCCTGATTCAGTTCCTAGAATCCACATGGTGATTCACAGCCATGTTGAACTTCTGAACTCCTTAGGTACCAGGGTATGCATATTTACATATATGCAGGCAAAATACTCAAAAAGTAAAAATATATCTAAACTTTATCTTACATTCTAAATTCAATTTCCTCTACTTATTTTCTATAAGCCAAAACAACAGAACAATCAATCTTTAACGTGCCAGAATTCACATATACAGTGCTATCCCCTCGCAGTAGCATTTTCTTGTTTTAGAAAATTGCAGTTTAGAGATGAACAGAAGGGAATGCACACTATAAGCAGTTAGAGGAAAAGTACTAATCCGTGATGCCTAATTCCCCCTACATGGATTACGTAGATAGATACTAACATGTTTAACTTAGTAAGAACAAAAACAACCCTACCTCAAAAGGTATCAGTTCGGGTTTGTATATTTAAATTAGGGGCAACAAACGCTACTGGCCAGATAAGATCTTTTCACTCCTCCAACCCTAGTTTTACCATCAACCCTAAGTAATTTACAGTCCGCTTAAAGCTTTCTGTCTCCACAGAAGCCCAGTGCCGTCTCTGCTTTTACTCCCCTGTGTGCAGCACTATGAATGCACCAGCAGACTCTCATGTTAAGTCCCATCTGCCGTGTGTAGCAGTTAGGTCTAGGGTGGTGGTTCAGAAACCAGGGCTCTGTGGGGAGAGCACCCAGAGAACCTCTGAATACCCGAGGAGCTGCTCCTTCTTTAAGTACTGTTTGTCAGCTCACTATTTGGGACTTAAGCTCGTACAGTAGGCCCAAAGACCAGGCTAAGTTCAAAAGAGGGTCACTCTCATGAACAAATTCTCCAGAGACCAAGTAAAACTAACTAACCTGTTTGTTTCCAAGAACTCAGGATGGGGAAGAAAAAAAAAACTGAATCCAATTTCAACACTTACATCTGATTAAGTCATTACCCAAAGAAAAGATAATCTCACGGTATTGATAGTAACGAATTAGCTATTTTTCTATCACTGTTTCCTGGCTCTCACTGGGTAATTAACTTTGAAATGACCAATCTGCTCTCTGTTCTTTTGTTTCAGCTTTCTTCAGCCTCTATCTATAAAAGTCAAATTTCTACACATGGCCTATGAACACTTCTATTTCCTCAAATGAAGTGAGAATTCTGGAATTCTCAATTCTGGAACTGAGAATAAAATCAACTAAATGTTAAACCGAATTATTCTAACATTGTCCTCTCATTCACCAGGGAAAGCCACATCACTTTGAACAGAGAGCACTCCTCCCCAAAGCGCGAACTTGCTGGCACACTCAACTTCAACACCTCCAGAGCTATGAGTAATAAATAAACTTCTGTTCTTTCTTTCACTACAGCTGCAGAAAAAGACTTGTTCAAAACCTAGTACTCAGAAATGGGGTGTCAATCAACAAAGGCCAAAAAATGTGAAAGCAGCTTCAGAACTAAATAATAAGCACAGGCTGGCCCGTAAAAGGGGATTCTGGTGAAGGTCAGTCAATGGAAAGCCACAAGCAGAAGAGCCTCTGTCTTTCTAAAGGAACTGAATGCCAGGGAGAAGGCTGGAGAGATGGCTCAGCGTGGGAGAGCACTTGCTACTCCGCAGAGTCAGCTGTGGCTCTCAGCACAGATGTCGGGCAGCTCACAACCAGCAGAGAATCCAATGCCCTCTCCTGGCCTCCACAATACCCACACACAGCTATGGATAAAGTAACAGTAGAGAGTGTTCTGGAGCGTTGATTTGGAAATCAGAAACAAGACTTAGGTAGGAAAGGGGAGAAGAGAACATCCTTGTAAGGTAGTAAGGATGGAGTGCACCTGGGTCCCCAGCACCCAGGAGACCGAAGCAGGAAGTTTATGCAGGTTCCAGGCCAACCTGGCTATATATAGTTAAGACTCTGTCTCAAAAGCCACGTAAATAAAGTGACAAAGACTTGACAGAATTGTGTCTGTCTCCTAATGTCTCCTAAACTTTTAAGCAGAGAACTGCAATGTTTGATGACTGCAAACTCTACACAGTGTTTAAGATGCTAGATGGTTCATCGTAACTGTTCACAGGAAAATGTTTGGAAACCATCCAAAGATAAAGTTTATAATCAAAAGGAAGAGAATTTAGAAAAGAAAAAGTCTGTATTTGGCCATTTGCAGGCAACAGCACTAAACAACCTTCGACATAATCAGTCTCTGCTGGAAGAATGGCCTTCAGAGTATTCCAGTTATCTCCCAGTCTGCCGATCCCACCACAGAACCACAGTGTCACGGCCTTGGTGACAGAGGACCAGAGATACCAGGACCTTACGTCTCCTTACCCTGGGCTGCCTCAAGCCTCTATCCATTTGCATCCTTGTGTAGTGTGCCCTGGCTATTTTTTTTTTAAATTTATTTATTTTTATGTATAAATACACTACAGCTGTCTTTGGACACGCCAGAAGAGGGCATCAGATCCCATTACAGATGGTTGTGAGCCACCATGTGGGTGCTGGGATTTGAACTCAGGACCTCTGGAAGAGTAGTCAGTGCTCTTAACCACTGAGCCATCTCTCCAGCCCGTGTGCCCTGGCTATTACTCCATCATGGCTCAAGTTGTGGCTCAGCTGCCGCTGAGAAAGGAACAGCAGCAAACCTGGGTGGTATACAGGGGTGTGTAACTTCAGATAACTCAAGTGTGAACCTACAACTGAGTTTAATAGTCTTTCAAAGAGTTATAGTTTTTAAAAAACAGTATAAAGGAGATTACTGAAAAAAATCAACTTAAAAACAATTGAGTACTGATACAAACTTAATACAACAGTATTTCTGCTGAAAACTGAATGCTGGGGTACTCAGTTTTTCTAAAGATAATGATCACATCACAAAAAGCAATCCGACAACTGTAATGGTTAGTACTGTCAACTTGGTAGACTATAGAATTGCCTGGGAGATGGGTCCCTAGACATGCTGATGGGAAGATTGTCATGACTGCATTGATCAATGTGGGGGAGGGGACTCCTCTTTCTAATACTGGTATTATTTGCCTCTGCATGCATGTGCACTCATACAAATTCCAAATAGGTGCAGGTACCTACAGGACAGAAAAAGAGGGTTCGATCCCCTGTAGTTTGAGTTGTAGACAGACCGGGAAATGGGTCTCTGCAAGAGCTGCGCAGTATACACCCTTAACCTACAGAGAAGCTCTCTCTCCAGCTCCTGGTTGTAGTCAGGGAAATCCCATGCTGTCTGGGGTGATGAAAGTCAGCAGAGCTAAAACATGCACTCTTCCCTCTGTTTCTAAACTGCCATCACAATGTAGACAGCTTTCACAAGATCACACAGCTCTGACTCCTCCCCCACATCAGGGTGGACTATAACCTAGAACTTGTGAACCAAAAATAAACCTTTTCTCCATTAAGTTACTTTTGTCAAGAGTATTTTATCATAGCAATAGGGAAAAAAACTAAAACAATAGTTTATAAACATCTTTACATTAACTGAGCAGTGGTGGCACAAGTCTTTAATCCCAGCACTTCAGAAGCAGAGGCAGAGCGATCTCTGAGCTCACAGCCAGTCTGGTACAGAGCGAGTTCCAGGACAACCAGGGCTACCCAGAGAAACCCAGTCTTGAAAAGCAAAGTCAAACAAAAAAAGATGTTTGCATTAATCATATAATTACTCAGCTGGGGGTTGTGGCGCATGCCTTCTATCACATTTTGGCCTAAATAGCAAGCTCTAAAATAGTCAGTACCTCAGAGTGAGATTCTGTCTCAAAAAAATTTATTTCAACTCTTTTTTTGTAGACAAAATGATATACCTACTATATCCTTTTTGTTAACATTTTTCTAGTTATTTGGTATTGGGAATTAAACCCAGGGCCTTGTACATTTTAAGCTCACACCATCACTGGAGTTCCCTGGAAAAGTTAGCCAGTTGCCAACTGAACAAAAGCCTCTGAGCATGTCTGGGGTTAATAACCTCAACGACCTTAATGAGGTTGGAAAACCTGCCCACAGAGGGTGGCACCACTCCTCCACAGGCATTCTGGACTACATTTAAAAAAAAAAAAAAAAAAAAAAAAGTCAAGCATCCATCACTCTTTGCTTCTTGAAGCAAGGTGACTAAACAACTTCTAAGTTCCTGCTGCCTTGACTTCCCCACCATGATGACTGTACCGACTTAAAGTATGAGTTAAAGACCCAGATATGCTAAATAAATAAATAAACCCCTTCTTTTGTCACTTTCTAGTTTTAAGACCTTGAGCAAATAATTCTATTAAGGTTTTTTACTTCTAAAAAGGAGGCAATCCTAGCTCATGGGATCATCATCATTTAAGTTTTCAAAAATACCTGTATGATTTGTCTTTTTAAAACCATGTACCTGAAGCCCTTACCAACAGCCTCCTACAAGAGTTACACTGCTAGTCTTTCCAAGCTCTGGCAACAGGGACATTTCCTTACAAATTGCTGTACTGCTACAGAGCCTGCTAATCACCACTTAAGGTCCTAGCCTAGACATACATTCCAGGGCCAGAACAATGTCAGCACACACAAAGCCCTCGACTCTATTCCCCAGCAAAAGAAAAAAAAGGGCTAAGCAAACACACACACGGTTTAAATAGCCATCATTTAAAAAATACAGGTATACAGTAAAATGTTATGCAGTCATGAAGAAATGGGTATATTTCTATGCAAATATGGGACAAATGTGGGACAAAATACAAGCTAAACAATCAGATTCAAAAACTGAAAGTTCATCAGGCTCTCTGTATAGACTCATACCTGTGTGTACAAGTGTGCACTGACGTAAGGGCAATATAGACATGAATGATAACAGACAAATACGATGTTTGTGAATGGGAATAAAATAAACTAGGAAAAATCACAGTCATCTGGAAAGAGGGCTCTGAGAATTTAGGAAAGAAACAAACTTTTTCTCACTTGTATTCTTTATCCTGTTTAGATTTTTAGGGTTAGAGCCCTCCATCTTTTGTCAAAGGGCTTCCCTGGAATGCAGGAGGCCCAGGTTTAATTCCCAATACCACAAAAACCAGGTGTAGAGGGACACACACCTACAATTCAGCACTTAGAAGGTGGAAGTAGGTGGTTCAGACGTTCAAGGTCTGCTACCTGCTACACAGTCAGTTCCTCATCAGCGTGTGCTTCAATACAAGACTCTCTCCAAAAGAAACAAACAAAATTTTACACTTTTAATCCCTAAGCTATCATTCTGATCTTTAAAACCTAGATTCTTCTTATTCTGAATATATAGTAAAATATTTTTAGATCAATAGAAGCAATATTTTTTCTTTTAAAAAGGCAAGAAAGATATAACAAAGAGACATCAGACAGACAAGGGCTGGGGAATGTGGCTCAGCTGTATGGCGCATCATGCAGGAAGCCCTGCTTTCATCCCTGGCACTGCATAGTCCAGGCATAGCGAGTGGTACACACCTGTCACCAGCACTACATACAGTTTGTGAAAGCAAGAGGACCAGAAGTTCAAGGTCAGCCTCGGAAAGCTAACAGAAGAGGTCAGGATATGAGCTGGCTCCAAAGGTGAAGGGAGGGTCTTCCTGTAGAGGACTGTTACCTGCCTTCCAATGACACAGAATCGATGAGATCAGACCCTTAGCCACGCACCACTGTTCAGGTGCCGACCAGGGTTTAGTCGGCGTTCGTCTTCTTAAACTCGAGTGTATGTAAAGCACTGCAGTGGTAAAGCGTTTAGGTTATGTGCTGCACACTCCACTCTATTTTACAGGAAGAGAACTGTATTTTCCCATGAGCAGCCCAGGTCACAACTGTTTTGTACGTCATACCACTAAAATATTTACAATCTTGGGATTCCCAGCCCAATACGAACTCCTGACACCAAAAGGAGACACAAGCACTAGGTTAAGTATTCCATCGTCCTGCACCCTGGCTTACTGAACTACTCTCTAAGACACCAAGGGCTGCAGAAATGCTCAGCCTGTCAAGCACCTGCCTGATAAGCACGAACCCATCACCCACGTAAGGAGCCAAATGAGGCCATTTGCACCTGTAATTCCAGTGTCACAGAGGGGGCGACGGGTCCAGGTTCAGTTAGAGACCCTACCTCAAAAATACAGTAGGAGACACAAGTCTCCTAACACCTACAAAGGCGCCGCCACCGCCCGGTGTACATTCACGTCCCAATCCACCTGCAGCACCTGCTTCCACGATGAGAAACACCAGGGCTAAGACACTGCACACAGAGCCAGGCTCCAGGCTAGTAAGGAAGCCATCTGCCATACAGCTTACTTCCAAGTCATCACTGGTAAGCACATCAGCAGAAGTGAGAAGGAATTATGTTTTGATAAAACAAGCAGATCTTCTGGATTTCAAATAAAATCAAGCACATAAAGCATACACTGACAGACACATCTCGGCTAGGAAGCCTGAGCACCCTCTAGAGTAAAGCCATCTTGAAAAATCCAGCTACTTGAAAATATAACCCCATCAATAATTTATTTGAACAGAAACCACATTTAAAAAAAAAAAAACCTAACTCCAACAGAAACATGACTATGAAAACCAAATGCCTTTAAATTCCCTCATAATAACCGCCCTGACTGTCAGAGCACGCTTACTGTTAGCACACTGCCCGGTCAGCAAACAGAGCAGAGCCTTCCTACACTACAGAACAACGACAAACAAAAGCTACCGCCCAGACAAGGGTGAGACATCATGGCAACTTAATGTACTAAGGCCTTCCTGGCTCACTCTTGAAATGCCTGCAAAGTAAGGATAAAGGTTTTCCCTCACACTAACTTCCAAGGTTATTTTAACCCTACCTGAAACACTAACAAAATATTCCACTAAAGTGAAATACTAAAGATCCACGTATAAGTCACATCAAACAGGGAGGCAGGCAAAATGGAGAGTCTTGCCCATCAACTAGCCTATACCCCACACATGATAGCAATGCATTTTTAAAAACTCTGTATTTCGGGTTGGGGATTTAGCTCAGTGGTAGGCGCTTGCCTAGGAAGCGCAAGGCCCTGGGTTCGGTCCCCAGCTCCAAAAAAAAGAACAAAAAAAAAAAAAAAAAAAAAAAAAACTCTGTATTTCCATACTATATCTTGTGATATTATCAGCGTTGACTAATTCAACTAAAATCAATACAGACATTTAAAAAAGTATTATGCCATACATTCTAACCACCAGAATAGCTGCAATTATAAGACAATGGCAAACTGTGAAGAGAAGACAGAATAACCAGAATTCATAAACTTCCACAGGAGAAAAGCAGAGGGCCAGTGAGGCTGAATGCCTACCAACTCCAACCCTGGCTACTTAAGCAAGGAACTCTGCAAAATACACCTAGAATCCTTCTTATAATTAGATTTGTATTTGTATGTGTCTATGTCTGCACATACATATGTGTAAAAGGTGACGGAAGAGGCTGGAAATGGGCATAAGATGATCCCCGGAGCTGAATTCTAGGGGTTTGGAAGCTGCAGGCAAACGTATGAGTGCTAGAAACTGAACTCCAGTCATCGAGATCAGTGTTCCTAACCACTAAGCCATCTCTCCAGCACACATACATAACTGTTTTTCTTCACAGACAAAAAAATTAAACAAGTGCCCACCAACAGTACTAGAAAGCAAGCGGCGCATGCGTACAGTGTAACATTCCTCAGAAATGAGCTAAGAAGCTCTTCCTACACAAAAGCAAGCAGCTCATCCATCCTGTTACCATGTCAAAAACTGGCCAACTTTGTCCTCTTCTGCTAGAAGAGAGCGGCGACAGAACAATGAACTCGGCTATCAGGCAGAAGTTTTTACACAAGCCACAAAGGAACTACATGACTGTCTTTTACTGCATGCAAGGTCTGAAAAGCAGAAAACACAGAGAGAACGACCAATTAAAGGGGAAGCTAAGCAACAGGATTTAGGAAATCTGCAGCCTCGCTCACCACGTGAAGGAATGAAGAGGACCGTTTAGGAGCCAGCCCTTCGCCTTTCTACTCAGCACCAATGCACCAGCAACTTCACTGAGCACCACTGGTCAGCAATGCTTCCGTTCTTAATGTCAGTTAAGGCTGACGCACCTTACTGCTGAGTACTCTAAACAGGAAAGGATCTGTAACACTAATACATACACACACACACACACACACACACACACACACACCAACACTCTGGGAACGTTGGCAGGAAGACTGTAAATGTAAGAGCTGGAGGTTGGGGACATTGTTGAAATCCTTTGTCTTCTGGATATGACGCAGCCATGGAACTCATGAACTTGTTCCTGCCCAAGATAGAACCTGTCTACACTCCAGCAGGAATTGGGGAAGAGTTCATGAAGCCCCTCCCCTAGCCAAGGAGCTACTGGGGGAGCAGAAGTCATTTTTCCTCAGAGGTGTAGTCATTGGTAAATGGCCCATGCTCCAGTAAATAATCCCACACCAATGTTCTTACAGGCAGCCCTTGTGCAACCCAGTGTGTTATTTTTTAAGAAGCTAAAAAAAACCCTGAAAGTAGGAGGGGATATGCCAGGAAGAAGGATCCCAAAGAAAATAGGAAGATAAAAGTTTAAAAAAAATTTTTTTTTCAAAATACATTATAAACACATATGACACTGCCAAAGAATAGAGAATAGAAAGAAGAAAAGAGGACAGTGAGAATGCCGCTTGGGGCATTTACAGACCCCTGACATTATAGTCCTATCCCAGGACTGACCCAGAAGTCTAAGAGAGCGAAATTGTCCGGGTGCCCAGGCCAGGCTGCCTTTTCAGGCTGGCTGCCAAATCACCTCAGGACTGTTCCCTGCTCCCAGCAGCTACTGCTCAAGCAAAGCCAAGTCCAGGAAGCATGACCCACAGCCAAGGAAACGGATACAGGATGGATGCCACTGACTGTCACACCATGTACAATCTAAGGAGCCTTGACAAACACAACTACATTTCAGAGAGCCTCCTAGACAGCCTGGGGGCCTCAGAGTGGAGTTAGAGCCACACATTCACAGCCCCTACTCAGACAATAGCTGAGTAGCACCAACCTCTTGACATCACAAAACTGTAAAATTACCAGTGTCCAAGTCAAAATGGGAAAAGCCAAGGTAAGAGACTTAAAAAGTTGAGTGCATAAAAGCCACAGGGATAGGGCTGCCTGAGGCTCTGGGTCCAACTCCCAGCCCTCCATGGGCATAGGCTTAAAATTCTCCACCAGATGTGTACTTGCTTGAGACAAACTACCCCTTTTCCTATCTACTCCTTTCTGGAATGCAAACATCTTACCCCGCACCTGTGTGACCACTCAACTCTGGAAGCATCGAACAATTTTACAGACTCTGAGATACAGAGGAACGTGCCTCAGAAATCATCACTCAGCCACATCTGATCTAGATGCTGCTCTAGACTTCACCCACATGTTTATAACAGAAGGACTTAACAGTCTTGTGACTACTGAGATGGAAGGAAGATATTGGGCATTATAAGGACAGCATTTGAGAGTTCAGAAGCCAAGTGCTTCCATTTGAATGTGACTCCCACCCCCAAAGTTCATGTGTTAAAAAATCCCCAGTGTAACAAAGGTGGAAAGGCAGGCCTAATAAGAGGTGATTCTGCCGGGCAGGATGATGTACCCCAGCACTCAGGAGGCAGAGGCAGATGGATCTCTGTAAGTCAGAGGCCAGCGTGGTCCACAGAGAAGAGTTCCAGGACAGCTAGGGCTACACAGAGAAACCCTGTTTTAAAAAACAAAGAGGTAATTCTATCACAAGGTGTTCTCTCTCATGATTGGACTGATGTTACTGAAAGACAGTATTTATCCCCAGATGAGACTCACAGCAGAAGCAGCCTGGACACTCTCTTGCTCCCACACTACACTCTTGTCCTTTCTGCTGAGGGTGGTATCCACAGTATGAAAGACCTCTCCATACAGGCCAGTACCTCCAGTAGACTCTTCAATCTCGGAAACAGATACTGTTCTTTTCCTTATGGCTTCCTGTAGCCCAGTAAGCCCCTAACTCTTGAAACAAAGGACGGTCCTGAACTTTCTGAGCCTCCTGCCTCTACCAAGTGCTGGGATTATAGGGCTGCAACTTTTTTTTAAAAAAAAATACATATTTCCTTATTGGGGCAAGTGGGAATACAGTTAGTCTGACATCAGAGGACTTGCAGAAGTTGGTTCTTTCCTGCTACCATGTGCGTCCTGAGGATTGAACTCAAGTTATAGGTTTGACAAATGCCTTTACCTTCGAAGCCATCTTACCCGACCCCGAAATTCCTTTTTTTTTTTTTTTAAATTGTTCAATCTATGTTTTCTGTTATAGCAACACAAAATTGGATGATTCTAGTCTAGGTACTTCAATTAAAAGCGCGCGCGCGCGTGCGTGTGTGTGTGTGTGTGTGTGTGTGTGTGTGTGTGTGTGAGCATACAATTCCAGAGGCCAGAGGAGCATGAAATCCATCAAGTAGCATGAAATCCATCAAGTAGCATTCCTACTATGAAGAGACTGTCCAGTTACATTTAAGATTCACTTGAAGAATGCTCTAATAGCAGATCAGCAACTAACATAATCCAAGTGGCTCTAAATGGCAATATTTGGAATGTGTATCTTAAGAGTTTAAGAACAGAGACAACAACTAAGTGTAAAAATTCAGAACAGCCATTAACTCAAGCCTATCACAGTGGAAAGGCCAATGACAAAGGAGGATGGTGGCCAATCACATTAAAGAAAATGTCACAAGGCCAGACAGAATGACACAAGCCTTTATTCCCAGCACTGGGGAGGCAGAGGCAGGCAGATCTCTGAGTTGCAGGACAGTCAATGCCCTGTCTCAAAAAACAGAAACCAAAAAAGAGCCACAGGATCCCAGCTATTTAATCAGATATCAATGACAGTATTTAAATGTCCCTAGCATTAACTGCCTATCATCTAAAGATTCTGTCTCTCAGTTGCTTTGTTTCTCAGAAAAGGATCACATCCCACCCCCACCTGCCTGAGAGGCACCACCTAACATGATCCCTTCAGCTCCTCCTTTCGCTTGGTTCCATTGTATCCTATCTTTCCAGTTCTTAGGTCGTACTAAGACCTTAGAAAGATCACATATTAAGGACCAGCATTGTTAAGTGTCCTTGTTTGGAAGGCACTTACTGTGCTGGTTAATTTTTGTTAACTGGACACAAACCAGTCACACAGGCAAGGGAACCTCAGTTAAGAACTGCCTCTAACAAACTGGTCTGTGCACATTTCTGTGAGCCATTTTCTTGATTGCCAACTGATGGAAGAGGGCCCAGTCCATTAATGGAAGTGCCACCCCTAGACAGGTGGCTCTGGGCTTAAGGTAGCTGAGTGGGCCAGAGAGACAGTAGGCAAGCTTCCTCCTTGGTCTCTGCTTCCATTGCTGCCCCAGGTTCATACTTTGAGCTTGTGCATGGTCTCCCTTAATAATGAACTCCTAACATAATGAGCCCTTACTCCTCCTCAAGCTGCTTTTGGTTATGGGGTTTTAAAACAGCAACAAAAAGCAAACTTGGACAGATACTGCTCTTTTCCAATCCTTACCAACCAAACATTATCCTTAAATTAACTGGAGGCACAGCTTCATTTCATAAAATTTACCTTGAATAAAATCTCCACTGGGCATGGTGGCTCATGAGGCTGAGGCAGGGGGATCTCCAACATGTGAGCTACAGAGAGAAACCCTGTCTGGGAAAAAAAAAAAAAAAAGAAACAGGGAAGAGGAGAGGGACAAAGACAACACTTGCTTGTCCAGCCAGAGTAAAGTACCTACTGCCAAGCCTCACCACTTGATCTCCAGCTCTAGGACCCACACTGTAGGAGGAAAATGACTCCCCAAAACTGTCCTCTGACCCCTACATCCATGCTACGTGGAAGCACTCTGACAATCACAATCACACACACAATCTCACACACACACACTCTCAAGACAAATGTAATTTTTAAAAAATTAACGGCTACACCCCACCAATAAAATAACTTTTTTATAAAGCATCTAAATTTATTTCCATATAAACTTTGGGAAACAGAGACCAAAAAAAAAAAAAAAAAAAAAAACCTTTGAAAAATAAATCATCCCAGTAAATAGTAAACCACTTTATCAGGTTGTTTAGTGTTAAAGACGTCCCAGTTAACCTGACTATCAAGTTATTACAAGATCTAAAACTAGAGCAAATCAGGCACCTAATTCTAATGTTCAAATCATTTACAGTAATAGAAAACTCCACGTAACTAAAAAGCTATGTACGTACACAGCCCTAAATTATTCTCAAGAAAGTCTACGGAGTATGTGCTCTTCAGGCACAGTGCTGAGAAACTTCACTCAATATGTCATGGGAAAGACATGACAGATCCCTGCACACCCAAGTAGCTTTCCAGAAAACTCCCAGAGCGCAAATCTTGGGAAATTCCTAGTTTAAGCTCTCTATTAAACCTTTGCTCACTTTATAAAAATAAAAAAGCAGATCTTCATACACCTCTCCTCAGGGCACCCCAACCCCTCACCCCGGACATCCTTTAGAAGGCGTTCCCAGCCCGGAAAACCTTCTACAAAAACTTTTTCGCGTCCCTTTCAGCAAAGCCAATGTGCCTTAAGCCCGCCCCTCACCTCTCGCCTCTTACCCACATACACACCCACTGGCGAACCTCAACATTAGGCAGACCGCACTCTACACAGGCACGCAACGACACATGTGCTCGCAAACCCTGCCCCTTTCCACACATACACACCCGGAAACGACACCCCCTTCCTTACACTCCGCAGCCCATCCCCCCTCCTCTCCGCACTCACTCCCAGCGCCCCACCCCACCCCAATCACCAGGACCATCCACCCACGCTCCTGGGGAACCCGCCTCCCCTAGCTCCAGGGCTTGCCCTGAGCGGCGGAGAGAGGAAACCGGAAGAAGGAAGGAGGGAGGCTACGCAGGGCCTAGGCCTCTCCCGCAGCCCAGAGGTGAGGGGAAGCGGGCAGGCTCAGGCCTCTAACCCGCGCCCGGCCAGCCCGTACCGCACCACCCCGCCCGGGCCTCACTCACTCGCCACCCGCGGTCCATCGAGTCCGCCGCCCGCTGTCGCCGCCCCCGGGACGCCCAGCTCCGGCTTCTTGGGCCCCGCGGGCGGCCCCGCTCCCCCGCCCGGGAGCGCTCCGGGAGGAAAGCCGGCCCCCGACGCGGCCGCCAGCGCCAGCGGGACGCTGTTGCTATGGAGGCCGAGCCCCGGGGCCGCGCCGGAGGCCGGGTCCTCGTGCAGGAACTGACACTCCTCTCCGTAGAAGCACGTCTTGTCCTTGGCGTAGTAGCGGCAGTACTTGAGCTTCACGCCCGCAGCCGGCCCGCCGGGGACGCCCCCGACGCCCGACGAGGCCGCGACCGCGACCGCCACGGCCGCCGCCAGCGAGGAGGACGACGGGGAGGCGGCGGCCGAGGGGGGCGGAAGGCCGCCGCCACTGTTCATGGCCACGCCGCAGCCGCGTCCCCCGCCGCCGCCACCATAGACGAGGGCGGGAAGGAGCCGCCGCCGGAGCCGGATGGAAGCCGGGCGGGCGGGTTGGGCCCGCTGAGGGAGCCGGAGCCGCCCGGGGAGGGGGAGGGGCGGGCGGCGAGTAGGGATTCTCCCTCTCCCTCTCCGCTGTCCTTAAAGGGGCCGCGCGGGACGCCGCGGTGGGCGCGTGGCCGGGGCTGCAGGAGACCCTGAGGCGGCGGCGACCGGAAGCTGGGGGGTAAGGCACGGCGGAGGGAGCCGGTTTGTTTTTAAACTCTGCCTCCGCTCGTCGTCTCGCGCTCCGGTTCCTCCGAGTTGTTTATTCCATTTTCCTCTTCCTGAGACGGTCGCCGCCTCTGCGCGTGCGCGCGCGGCGCGGGGGCTTGTGGGTAAAGGCCTGGCCGGGGCGGCAGGCGTGGCCCCCCGGGGGCGTCCGCGAGCTGACCAGAGGCGGTTGGTCCTGCCCGGGCCCTCCGTGGCCTTCCCAGGTTGTCACGGGTCCGGTGCTGAAGCTCTCACGAGACAGGATACCCCTCTTCGAGTCTCCTCCTTGAACCAGGTGGTTGTCAGCTTGGAAGCGAAAACACAAAATGACAGTCCGTCACTTGTCCTTTGAGGGGGACGCGGCCCAACCTCGCTCCCTGCAGAGCAGTTTTTGGTTCCGTGTGTCACATTTCCTCTCCCTTTCCCTTTGCCCCACCGCCTCTCTATCTTTTTTTTTTTTAAATCCTTCCCCTCGAAGGTGATGGAACGGCCAGATACCCTTAGTTTCTGGGCTCTTTGTCAAAAAATGGAGCCAGAACCGTTGATGTCAACAAACCCCCGCTTAGAGCAGCACCTGTTTCCTCTGCTTTGATGGCCCTCGAATTTTTTCTAAACAGGCGCCACCTGGGACAGTGCTACCTAGGCAGCATGGGAAGACCCAATTCCAAAAGTGCTAGAATGTTTTCCTAGTCTGCATTCGAAATTCACTTTTTTTTTAAAGTTTTCCCCTCATTGATTTCCAATTTGCTCCATTTTTTTAAAAAGGGGGAGCGGCATTAAGACAATTGAAGAACCGAAGTGAAGCAAAAGATTGGTTTTAAGGTTTTAGAAATCTTCTCTGCGAGATTTCTCTTAAAAGACAAATCCCTGTTATGAAAAGGACGGTGTGGGCAGTATTTAAGGAATTGTGGCGACCTGACGAAGTCACGGAAGAATATAAAAAGTACCACACTGCAGAAAGGGTGAGATGCACGCTGTAGATCACAGTCTGGTAAGCCTAGTGATGTTGCCTAGGTAAATTCTAAGCCGGTATCTTTGTGTGAACGCAGTTTTCAGTCACTTAAATATCCAACAAGTATTTGTTAATGTTCATTACATGTTCCAGGAACTGGAAAGGAGCTAGGGATGCAAAAGTGAACAAGATGCAGTTATACCTGAGTTCAGAGGGCTTCTTTATCCTCTGGACAGTGAGACATAAGGTGGGAATTAGTGTCTAATGCTGGATTTAAAGATGTTGGGCTCCTAGGAAGAACTGATAGGCCAGCCGGAGGTTTAGGCATCCTTGAATTCAGCCCTGCCTTTGAAACCTGGTTGCTTCTCTAGTCCTCCTTTGTACATTTGAGATAAAAGAGTGAGTGAACTGATCATATAAATGTCCTGTGTTTGGGAAGAATCAGTAGGGTTTAGCAATTGCTTTCTATTGCTACTAGGTGTGTAGAGAAAGAAAGAGCATTGTAGACAAAGCAGACAGCTTGTGAAAGAGGCCTCAAGGTGAAACGGGTTAGAGTGTTAGGAGTATGGTGATAGCACACAGATGAACAGAGTTCTTAGAAGTGCTTTTCAGTCAGTATTAAGGGATTGGACTCTCCTGAAGGGCAATTAGAAAATAGCACAAGTTTTCAAAGTGCTAGGTGGCACGTTCCCAATTCCTTTAAGAAGAGAAAAGATCCCCATAGGAACCCTGAAAAGCAAGGCAAATTGTCCCTGAGCAGGGGAAGGCCTGAAATTGCCCAAAGTTTATTCATTCCAATCCAGGGTGTACCTAGTGACAACGTGTGTGCTCTCTGTATTGCGTGCTTCATTGTTGTTAAATAAAGGTGCTTATCTTAAAGACCTGAGCTGGGAAGAGGTTGTTTGCAGTGACACAATCAGGGCTTGATAAACTGCTACATTCAGCATATTGTTCAGACTGATCTTAAATAAGAATCAACAGTGCATTATATACCAAGCAAGATCTGTGCTAGGCACTGATGTATGAGACCCGGCCTGAGGATGGTTCAGGAAAACACTGGCCTTGCAATTTGAAGAACTGAGTTCCATTCCGAGAACCCAAGTAAAAAAGGCTAGGTGTGGTGGGTGTGCTCCTAACACTAATCCTGGGAAGGCAGAGACAGAAGAGTCCGTTCCCTGTGCTACCTGGCCAGTCAGTCTAGCCTAATTAGTAATAGCTCCAGGCCAGTGAGAGACCCTATCTCAAAAAAGGTGGACAGCCTTTCCAAGGATGACGCTTGAATTTGTCCTCAGACTATCATGTGTACCCTGCACCCACATGCACATACACACACATGAACATGCACACACATTCATAAAAAAGTATGTAGATAGAAAATTTAAGATGTATAAGATTGAGCCTCGGAAGTTAGCAGGTTGTCATTAGAAGTAGCAATATTAAAGTTTGTCATCCCTCAGTACTAATTTAATATAATTAAACTCTTCTGAACAAATTAGAGAAAAGTAGACTGAGATACTCAGGCAGCTTCAATAGTCTCAGATTAGTCGTAATCAAATGTTGATACAGTTAGCCCTGGAGGTCCTTGAATCTGCAAAGGGTGTCCAGAATGATACATTTCCAAATACCCTCTCCTTCACTTATGAATCAGAATTAAGTTGGAGGAATGGGAGTACTTTAACATACCACAGATGGCATACTCCCCCCACATCTTAAAAGAAAATTAGCTATAATTTCCTTATCTTGTAAAATTAGCAGTTTAAAATACTACTGTTCTTCTTAACAGAAAAACATCAAGGTCACTCTCCTAAGTTGTATATTCTACTGTGCTTATTGCAGTACTCAGGACAGCCAACAAAGAAAGTTGCCAATAAGCCGAAATGTAAACACAATAATGAAATCAGTAGCAGAGTACACACTTGGAATATTACACAGCTATAAAAAAATAGCCATGGAGGGGTTGGGGATTTAGCTCAGTGGTAGAGTGCTTGCCTAGCAATTGCAAGGCCCTGGGTTCAGTCCTCAGCTCCAAAAAAAAAAAAAAAAAGCCATGGAAACTTGCATTTATGATGCTCTGTGAATATTAAACATGATACAACATTATATATGTTTTATAAATGATGTTTTTAAAAATAACAATAAGGATTAGAGTAATTGCTTCCAAACATTAGCCATAATTTTAGTAAGATGATAAAGTACAATGGATTTTTGCCTATTTCTCTTTTGCTTTTCTTTGTGTGGTCAACATGTATTCTATAATAGGAAAATAAGCATTAAGATTTATTGTAATTTTTTTTTTAATTTGAGAGAGACAGACAGACAGGGTCTGTCTGGCCTGGAACTCACTGTGTAAAACTTGATTCTCAGAGGCCAGTCTGCTTCTGCCTTCCAGATGCTAGGATTAAAGGTATACACCACACTCCCCACTAAGACTTGTACTTTAATCTTTGAATTCTGAGAAGTAGATATGTTGTATTCATTAAGTTATTCTCTGTTCTAGGTTCCAAATAAATTAATTAAAAACAGTTGAACACTTGTTGGCCATTGCTTTCCACAGTTTCACTGTATTTTGTCAAAGACTGGTTCAACAGAATGTTAATTTGTACAAACTTTTTTTTTTTTTTTTTTTTTGCTAACATTGGGAAGGCTTGAGAAATAGTCTTTTTCAGAACCTTGACTGTGTTGACATTAACACTGAAGTAGGACATGCTACCACATGTGCCAGGTTTCCAACTGACACTTCCTGCCAGCTTGTGTGAGGTTAGTGCTGCCAGACTGTGCTCCCAGTGTTATGGATTTTAAAATGCATTCACAATCTGCTTTGCCTTCTACCAAATGCTTTCACAGAACAAAAACTAAAGCTTCCCCCCTTAACAATTCCTCAGGACCTGGTTACTCCCTCTAAATGTCTTCTTTCTTCTTGTTTTTGTCTTAAGTCATTTTTTTTTTTTAGATTTTTTTTTTCTTTTTTTTCGGAGCTGGGGACCGAACCCAGGGCCTTGCGCTTGCTAGGCAAGCTCTCTACCACTGAGCTAAATCCCCAACCCCCTATTTATTTTTTATATATGTCACTGTCACTGTCTTCAGACACCCCAGAAGAGGGCATCAGATCCCATTACAGATGGTTGTGAGCCACCATGTGGTTGCTGGGAATTGAACTCAGGACCTCTGGAAGAGCAGTCAGTGCTCTTAACCGCTGAGCCATCTCTCCAGCCCCATAAAAGTCATTTTTAAGACATCAGTCCCTTCCTATGAACGTTTTGTAATGGAGCAGTCAGATTGGGTTGCTTTGGAAGACAGTTTGACATCATACGTAGTTGTGATCTATAGAATACCTGTACCCTATATCATCTGTGCTGTCTATGCTATGAAACACTTTCTGGAAGAGGCAGCTGTCTGAACACTGATTGGATTCAAGGTCTTACCCATACTAAGCCTGTTTCTCCTGAGCTATCCTTTTGTGTTCTAGAAAAACACTTATTCCCAAAGATAGACATAATAACTTTTAAATGAAGAATTGTTTATAATAATGTCCCAGTTTGCTTTTTGGTCTTTTGGCTTTTTTGGTTGATCGGTTGGTGGGTCGGTCGGTTGGTTGGTTGGTTGGTTGGTTGGTTAGTTGGTTAACACAGGGTTTCTCTACTCTAGTAATGTGTTTCTAATAATGTAGCTCTAGTTGTTCTGGAACTCACTCTGATCACTCTGTAGATCAGGCTGGCCTTGAACTACAGGGAAAGGCCTATGCCTCCCTGATTGCTGGGATTAGAGTGCACTACCACCACCTGATCCTAGGTTCTTTCTATTGCAGCAACACCGTGACCAAAAGCCAGACGGGGAAGAAAGTTAATGTCAGTTTACAAGTTACAACCCATGTTAGGGAAGTCAGGGCAGAAACTGAAGTCGAGGCCTTGGAGAAACCCTGCTCACTGTCTTGCTTCCCCTAACTGCCTCTGCCTGCTTGCTTTTGCCACTCAAGACCACCAGCCTGGGAGTGGCACTATGACAGTGAATTAGGCCCTCCCCACATCAATCATTAACCAAAAAGAAAAATCTCTCCACAGGGCAGTCTAATGGAAACAATTCCTCAGTTGAGGTCCCTTTCTCCCTTTCACACATTAGATTAGATTAGATTAGATTTCACAAGCCTGGAGAGAATGCCTACCTAAAAGAGTTGTTTGGAGGATTGAGTAAGGAAGAGGAAGTAGTCTTTCTGCCAGATGCAGAAACAGCAGTCTTTGCAAAGTTTTCCAACCACCTGGTTGTACAGTGGTGCTTTCCTGACAGCTTTGTATTTTCTTCAGCTGTAGCATTCGATTTGAGTCCCTCTGTTTGTGTGATGATGGCTTGGGCGCTTACTGTGGTGGCGCTTCATGTTCCGTTGGTTCCTCCCAACAGTCCTGCGAAATGAAGATACTATTTTGTATGTAACCCTGGAAATCTAAGTTTGGAGGATCTGTGAACTTCTGTTACCTGATCCAAAATAAAGCACCATCTTAGGGTTGCTGTTGCTGTGAAGAGACACCAGGACCACAGCAACTCTTCTGAGGGACATTTACTTGGGGCTGGCCTGCACTTCAGAGGTTTAGTCCATCAGCATCCTGGTAGGAAGCACAGGCAGACTTGGTGCTGGAGAGGAGCTGAAAGTTCTACATCTATATCAGCAGGGACAAGAGAGACAATGGACCTGACTTGTGCATCTGAAACCTCAAAGTCCACCTCTAGTGACACTTCCTCCAACAAGGCCAAACCTCCTAATAGTGCCACTCCCCATGAGCCCATGGAGTCCATTCTCTCTCTTTTTTTAAGATTTATTTTATAGCACTTGCCTAGCAAGCGCAAGGCCCTGGGTTCGGTCCTCAGCTCAAAAAAAAAAAGATTTATTTTATGTGAGTACACTGTCGCTTTCTTCAGACACATCAGAAGAGGGCATCAGATCCCATTACAGATGACTGTGAGCCACCAGGTAGTTGCTGGGAATTGAACTCAGGACCTCTGGAAGGGCAGTCAGTGCTCTTAACGGCTGAGCTATCACTCCAGCCCTATGAGACCATTTTCTTTCAGAATGACACAAGCACTTAGGTTTAAACCTAGGTCAGGAAACCTTATCCTCAGCTTTTTCTGATGAGGCAGTCAACTTGGGATTTAGGTCTTTTCAGTTTGGGGATTTTTTTTGTTTGTTTTTTTAACATTTAGTTGTGTGTATGTATGCACATACAATCAGGCTCTTGTGGAGGTCAGAAAACAGCTTATTGAAATAGGTCTATGTTTCTTTCCCTGGTATTCTCTGTTCATTTATCACTCCAATGTAGTGTGCTTCTTCAACTTACTGGGTTATTAGTAATGGTCAATCTTGTTTTAAAACTCTTTTGTGTGACCTAGAAGCAAAACCTTCCTATTTGTAGCAGTTACACTATCATATTGAAAGAATTTTTGTATGTTTTTACTAGCATATATTGTACATTATATCAAGGTTTTGTATGACAATCATATTCCACGATCTTTCATTATTATACTCCCATTGATCCTTTCTTCTTTCCAACCCCCCCCCCGCCCTTATACTTTGATGTCTGATTTGGCAGTTGATTTGTTTGGGACCCAATGAGCTTAATTAGGAGCTCAGATGAGGATTGTTTACAGGAGCATGAGCACCTTTCCAGTGGCTACTCCACCAATGTCACTGATGCCCCTGATGCCACTCCCTGTTGTCGGTCTGCTATCTGCAGACATCTCTGGCCTGGCCCCATGGGAGGGTTCAAATGAAGGTGAAAGGGCTTGAGCAGGGAGGGGGAAGTCTCCCTGCGGCTGCTGCTGTGGCTGCTCTGGTGCTGCTGCCCTGGCAGCTGCTGTTGCTCCCAGATGCTGAACTCCTAGATGGGGAGCTGACTGGGAGGGCTGGCTAGTGAGGGACCTAGGAGTGAGTGAGCAGAGTGCAGGGGAGCTTCTGGTGGTGAAAGCTTCAGGAAAGTTCTCTTCCCAGGCAGTGTTACAGCTGTTATGACAGATGCTGTCAGATGATGGAGTAATTCTCACACACCTTTTATTCCTTCTGAATAGGACCTTATATACAGTTTCGGAGTGGGTTGGATCTGACAGCAGGTGCTTCCTATCGACTTGGCCTGACATGCCTCATGTACATGAGGAGGGACATATGGGTGCTGCTCCTATGTGACCAATGGCCACAATTCTCTCCTGAGGTTGGGGCAGTGGCTATATGACAGGGGCCTGGATTCAGGAGCAGGTGAAGCTCTGACCATCCCTTCTGGATCCCCAGGGCTTCAAGCCCTAGTTTGACTTTACCAGGCTTTCCACTTCCCCCCACCTTGTGCCATCCACCATTTAGCTGTGTAGGGCCCCATGAGCACCTCTGCATACCATGACTGGGTGTTGACAGGCCAGATCAAATATAGATGATCTGAGTTCCAAGAATGCAACAGCTAGGGCATACCTAGCTAGAAGTCAGCACTCCACACTATGACCTTCAGAGACACATCCTTTTCTAGCTTTCCCTTTCTGTCCCTTCTGCAGTATTGGATGGGGTGATAAAGATAACAGGTGTAAGCCCCTACATTGCTGTAAAGTTCTGTATTGCCCACTGTCTTAGGGTTTTACTGCTGTGAACATGACCAAGGACAACATTTAACAGGGACTGGCTTACAGGCTCAGAGGTTCAGTCCATTATCATCAAGGCAGGAGCATGGCAGCATCCAGGCAGGCATGGTGCAGGAGGAGCTGAGAGGTCTACATCTTCATCTGAAGGCTGCTAGAAGGCTGGCTTCCAGGGAGCTAAGATGAGAGTTTTAAAGCCCACGCCCACAATGACACACCCACTCCAACAAAGCCACACCTAAGTGCTACTTCTTGGGCCAAGCATATTCAAATAGCACACCCACCACAAAGAGCATTTTTTTTTAAACCAAAGTTGACAAAGCACTAGTTTGTAGGTATAAATGTAGTTGTTTAGGAGGCAGTTGATGGGCATATCATATCCATTTAGCAACACATCAGTGGCTTCCCCATTGGGACCTGTGATTTTCCCAGCCATGGGCTTTTGACCAGAGTACAGTATCACACAGGAATTGCCTCTGGTGGAGCAGACTTCAAATCCAGTCAGAAAACAGTGGGTTGCTCCCCATAATAGACTTGCCCCTACTGCACAGCTAGGCACAGCTCCGGCTGGTCTGCAGTGTTTGCACCCAGGTTTCACAGCTGAGTGAGGCTGTTGCTGATTCTCCCCCTGCAGCCTGCTTCGCACCTACTGGCACTGCAAAGGTGAGGCAGGAGAGGGGACGCCTCAGCTCAACCCCACCTCAGCTCTGTGTCTGGCAAACAGGGCGTATGATGTGAGCAGCAGCCTTCTAGCTCCGGTGGACAACCAACAGCAGTTGGCTATAGTGCACCCTATAAAAGCATGTATGGCTTTTCCGAAAGATTATTTCTAACTCTGTGTATGTCTGTTTGTACAGGTGTCCACTGAAGCCAGAGGGATCAGATCCCCAAGAACTGGAGCAATAGGTAAACTACCAGATGTGGGTGGTGGGACCTGAATCCAGGCCTTCTGCAAGCACTGTGCGCTTTCCCGCGGAGCGGCTCCTGAGCCCACATACAGTGCTTTTCATTACAGTGGGCTCAGACGAGAAAATAATGTCAACAATCAAACTGTAAAAGAAAATAGGGAGTCTGGAGAGATGGCCCAGCAGTTAAAGCACTGGCTGCCTCCTCAGAACCCACTCAGTTCCCGGCATCTGCAGGACAACTCACAGCTATCTGTAACTAGGATCCAACCTCCCTCTGCCTCACAAATGATGTACAAACATACACAGTCAAAACATTCATACATGGAAAGTATTTTTATAAAGAATAAAAGTAGAGCTGGAAATTAAACCGTGGTGAAAGCTTACGTAGCGTGCTCAAGGTGGCGTGTTGGATTTCTAGCAGCAAAAATTATGAAAAAATGATCTTTGTTAAAGAGTCCAGCACTGAGGAAGCAGAGGCAGGTTGATGTCTGAATTTGAGGCCAGCCTGGTCTACAGACAGTTCCAGGCCAGCCAGAGCTACACAGTGAGACACTGTCTCAAAAACAAAGCAAATCAATTTCTCTGCTGGACACACCTTTAAATCACCCAAGAGGCTAAGAAAAAAATAAAATTAGAAAATATTTTTAAATAGATAATTTAAAATACATGTCCACTCTTATGACATGTATTAAAAACAAAAAGAAAAATAACTAAATGTATAGATTACGAATGGGACTAAAAAGGGTAATGACATGAAGGAAGGAAGATAATATTAATACACAGAATCAATAGTCAAAAAACACTGAGTCTGTAGAGCGCATTGGTTGAAAGAAATCTAACAGAATGAATGGATCTTGAGCAAGGAATAGTGGCTCCTGTCTGAAATCCAGCACCTAGGAGTTTAATAAAGAAGGAGCTCTCATTTGAGGTTAGCCTAGACTATCCAGTGACCGCTGGTATGCAACGGAAGGGTGTTTTAACATATGGTTTAGCTGTAAATGCAAAAGTCAATGACTACAGATCCTAATAAGCACGTGGAAGAGGAGTGTATCCAGGGGCGTAAGCACAGTGGAAAAGGAGTGTATCCAGGGACATAAGCATGCTTACGGTGGGAAGTCAGTGCCAAGCCACATTCACAGCATGAGGGAGTTCCAATAGTCTCAGGAAAACACTTCATGACGTTTAATGCCCATGCTTGTCTAAGAAAAAGTACTAAGCTAGGGGCTGGAGAGATGGCTCAGCAGTTAGAACTGCTGCTGCTCTTGCAGAGAACCTGCATTAATGTTCTCAGCACCCAGGTCAAGCAGCTCACAACTCTAAAAGCAGCTCCAGAGGATCTGAGGCTCTTCCGGCTTCCAGGGACACCGCCACACACATGGTGTGCTCCCACACAGCAACACACATGCATACATAGATAAGAAGGACTCTTAAAAAATCAATAAACTAGAAGCTGAATCATACTTAACACAAGTTATATTAGACACTTCCAAGACCTGGTGTATGTGCTGCTGAAATGTTGAAAACCTTTACTCTGAAATCAGGACATGGGAATTGCCTGCAATTTATACTGGAAGCACTGACAAGAATAAAGGGAAGGGTTGAAAGAAAGGAAAGAAGAAAGAAAGAAAAGAGGGAGGGAAGGAAGGAAGGAAGAAATGAAGATCTGCAGATTAGGAGGCCTGATGGTGTATACCTATAATTTCAGCTACTCCACAGGCCAAGGCAAGAGCATCATAAATTCAAATCCATCCTCAGCAACTTAGGAGGACTCCGTCTCAGAGTTTGAACTGTGTGTCTAAAGAAGTATACATTAGTTCTAGTATATTAGTTCATTATAGCCAATATTAGGAGAAACGCCTTATCAGATTGGTCAGAGAAACAACCTGTAGGATGAATATATATGAAAAGGATTGCTCAGATTTGCTGACATGGCTTGGTCTGGGTAGTTCAGTACTGGCTGCCTTAACACTCTAGAGGCTGAGAGCCTGTGTCTGATCTGTCCACAAAACTGGATGCCTCAGCAGCCTCCTGGAAAGCCATGGTCTTCAGTCCGTGTCAGATAACTGACAAGGCTACATTCTGAGGTCAGCAAACAATGGCAGTGGTACCTGCAAAGTAAATTAATTCGACAGCATGACCAGAAGGCAACCAGAAGGCAAGCAGGTAAAAAGCAGACACATCCCCTACGACCTCCTTCCATTTGGCTACTACCAGAAGCTGCTGCCCATATTTAAGACAGATCTTCCAAAGTCATCACGTGATCAGTCTCTTACAGGTGTGCCTAATGGTTTATCTCTTATTGATTACAGATCCAGTCAAGTTTGGATGATCAACATTAACCATGAAAAATATTAATACTCATGAAGTATAAAATGTATAAAGAATCGTGTCATAAATTCATCTATAGAATACTCTGTGCCAGCAATTGTTATATGAGCAACACAGATGGATCTCGTGAACATGATGATAAAGAAACTAGGACAAAGAGTCCATCCTGCAATATGCTGTTTGCATACAAGTGGAGATGAGCAAAACTGATCTATAATATTAGAAGTTAGGGTGGTAGCTGCCTTTAGAAAGAGTGGGGAGGGCATTTAGAAGAGACTATGAGGAACTGGGGTATTCACAATGTTTTCTTTAAAATATGCCTGTTTTGTGGTTATTTGCTGACCAATACATACCTGGTTTGGTCATTTATATATGACATACCACACTACAAAATCCTTCACAAAGTTACTAAGAAATAAAAAGTAACAAGAAAGTAACAAAATGAGAATTAGGACAGTATTGTGACAATGCATATAGAAGACATTAGAAGTTCTAGGTGCCAAATGTTGTGATGTGTGTCTTCATCCCACACTCCAGAGATTGGGGAAGGAAAGAAGCAGAGGTGAGAGGTTTGGGAAGGAAGGAAGGAGTGAGGGAAGGAAAGGATAGGATGGAAGAAAAAGAAGAGAGAAGAAAAGGAAAGAAAGAAGGAAAGGGGGGGCTGGAGAGGTGGCTCAGATGTTAAGAGCACTGTCTGCTCATCCAGAGGTCATGAATTTAATTCCCAGCAACCACATGGTGGCTCACAACCATCTATAATGAGATCTGGTGCCCTCTTCTGGCCTGCACGTGTACATGCAGGTGCAATGCTGTATACATAATAAATAAATCTTTTTAAAAAGGAAAAAAGAAGAAAATTACCACTTTAACTCTGTTATGTTATCTATCATGTGTTCTACTTTGCTTTCTGTTGCTGTAATAAACACCATTACCAAAAGCAACTTGGGGAGGGAAGAATTGTTTTATATTCTACTTCCAGGTCACAATCCATCCTGTGAGAAGTTAAGACAGGAACGCAAGGAGCAGAGGCAGGAAACATGGAGGAAAACTGCTTACAGGCTTGCTCCTCGCCTCTGCTCAGCTAGCTTTCTTATATAATCCAGAAGGCCCTGCGTAGGAATGGAACCGCCCACAGTGGACTGAGCCTGCCTATATCAATTAGCAAACAAGAAAATACCCGTACAGGCCAGTCTAACCAAGGAAGTCCCCTAACTGAGACTGGCTCAGATAATTCGGGTGCTGCTGAGTCCACAGCAGAAGCTAACTAGATCACATGTTCCTTTTACTGTGAAACCAATCCACAGACCTGCTTTCACCTTGAAAAACTGAAGTTTCGTGTTTATTTAACAAGTATCTACATGGCTTGTATCTACATGGCTTGATTGTGTTCCCCACCTCAGGGCTGCTCAAGATTGCAATGTATACAGATACATACTGCTTTTACCCATTCCTCAAGGCACATTTGGCTCGCTACCACCTTCTGGCCGTTAGAAAAGGTGCTATGAACATCAGTATAAACACATCTCTCTGGTATGTAGTGTGTGTTCTTAGAAAACTTAGGGGTCACATTATGGCAGTACACTGTGCAGAAGTTGCCACATTTCTCCCTCCAGCATACACCCGGGTTCCAGTCTCACCAACCCCTCCTACACATGCTTTCTGAGGCTTTGAGAGAAGCCTCCCTAACAGGTGTGGAAGTTGAGGGTGAGGTATTTTTAAAGAATTTTGCTTACAGTGCTACAACAGAGACTATGGAACTCTAAAGGAGATTCTTAGCAACATTTAAAAGCCCAAAGGTGGCTTAACAGGTTGACAGTGCAGTCAGAATGAGAGCTGCAGAGTAAGTGAAAGCATTAGTTTGAAACGTAGCTTTAAAAATGTTCGCCTGAACCATTTAACTTGACATCTGGTGGGATTGAATTTGATTTTATTTTACAAGTCTCACACTGTAGTCCAGGCTAGTCTCAGACGCACTGTCCTGAATACGTCAATCCTCTTGTTTCAACGTGAGTGTTCACATTAGAGCCACCTTGCCTCATTATGAATTAGAACATTTTTTCATGTATCCCAGGCTAGCCTCTCATTTGTTGTAAAGCTGAGGAAGACCTTGAAGTTTTGATTGACCTTCCCTGGCCTCCCAAGTACTGGAAAGATAGACAATTTTTAAAAAGATTTGTTTATTTCTTTATTCATGTATGTATATAGGAGGAACATTTTTTTTTAAATTTAGTTCCATTTATAAATTTTTCCTTTTATTTCCTGAGCTATTGGAGTTCTATTCATGAGATTGCTACTTGGATCTACAGCTTAGCGAGTTTCCCATTTTGTTCTAATACTTTCAAAGTGTAAGATTTTTAAAATGTCATCATGTGATTTAATAAAGTTATGGAATTGTAATACGCACAGCTGTCATGAGGAGTTTTAGAGAAATAAAACCATGAACTGTATGCCCTGGGCATCTGCTGTCCCTGTGTTTAACGCCTGTCAGTGTGATGAGTCGGTTAGAGCTTCTAATGTAGTACTCTACTCTGTCAATCCTGAGAAGCTGGGAAATGAGCAAACTGGCTAGCGAGACAGCCTTCTCATAGAGCTTATCATAGGTTTGCCTGAGCAATCCTGCCTCAGTGAATAAGGTAAGGAGAAACAGGAAGGTCCTTGGCACCAACCTCAGCCCTTCACATGCGTATGCATGCACACTTTTTAAAAAGGTATTTTGCTATTTTCTGATTGTTATGTCTAAATACCTGACCAGAAGTGATTTATGGTTGCTAGGGTTCTATGGCTTACAGTTTAAGAAGGGCTATGTCATGACAGGGAAAGGATAACGCAGGAAGGTTCGTGAGGCAGCTAGCCACGTTTATCAGCAGTCAGGAAGCAGAGAACAGGAAATGGGACCAGGCTATAAGACCTCAAAGTCGTTCCCAGGGAGCCACTTTGTCCAGCCAGGCTGCACCTCCTCCAAGAGTTGTAACATCCCAAAGCAGCGCCACCAGCTGGAGGCAGAGTCGAAACACATGAGTCTAGCCATGTTTTAATTTGTTTTGAGTTGACTTATGAAAGAGAGAGTCAGAGTATCTAGTGCCCTTGTCTAAGTGCACTAACAAACACCCTGTTTTCCCACCTCCATTTGTTGACCTTTGCTTTTATCCAACATCTGTTTGGGGCGGGTTTTGTCAAGAATCCGAGAGCCCGGGCTGTATATGTCTTATTTCAGGGACATTCTGTTCCAATCATACATATGTTTGTTTTACGCATAAACCAGGCTAGTTTTGTTAGTGTGGTTCCATAGTGTGTATGAAATCAAGTATTTGATTCCTTTAGAGTTGTTCTTTCTGCTGTTTGACTATTTGGAGTCCATGTAAATTTTAGGATTTTTTTTTTCTAGTTTTGTGAAGAATGTTGTTGGTATTTTGATGGCATTGTCATGTATTCTATAGATTGTGCATTGCAAATATGATCATGTTAAATACAGCCATTCCATCTGATCCATGAACAAAGTAGGCATGTCCATCTTTTTTTTTTTTTTTTTTTTTCGGAGCTGGGGGTCGAACCCCGGGCCTTGTGCATGCTAGGCAAGGGCTCTACCGCTGGGCCAAATCCCCAACCCCGCCTTTCCATCTTCTAATGTTGTCCTTAATGTCTCTCTTTAGTCTTCAGTGCTAAGTTTCATCTCTTTGATTAAGTTGTCGTTGTTACCCTGTGTCGCCCTAGTCGGCCAGGACCTCTGTTTGTAGATCAGGCTGGCCTCAAACTCACAGAGATCCCCTGCCTGGGATTAAAGGCGTGAGGGAGGTCCCACCAAAGGCTTTTTGTTGAGTTTGTTCCTAAGTGTTTTCTTTTGGTTTCATTAGTGATTGAACCCAGGGCCTTGTGCATAGTGGACAACTGCTTTACCCCTGAGCTATACCTGCATGTTTGGCTTATGAGTGGGCTTCTTTTCCTGATCTGTTTCTCCATAAACTCATTACTGGTTGTGAAAAGAAGTTGAATACTGCTACTTTGCCAGACTTATCACCTCTACAGTCTTTTGGCAGAGTCCGTAGGGTCTGCTAGGTATGGAGTCTAGCCATCTGCAACAGGGGTGGCTTGGCTAACTCCTCCCTTTGCTCTCTGTGCCTCTATTGTGCTCTTGTGCCTAATTTGTTTTGGCTAAAATTTGAAATCCCTGACTGAGCCAGCTCAGTCAGTCAATAGGGTCTCAGGGGAAGTGAAGGACCCTAGGGGCTTTCACCAGCCTTACACCCACCAGCCTCGGGGCAAGGCTAGGCCAGGTTCCAGCTTCCTGCCTCAGGGCAAGGCTAGCCCTAGTTCCATTCTCCACCCACAGTTCTTGGGAGGAGCAGGGACATTCTTGAAAAACCACAGAATGTACTACTGATAGTCACCTGACCCTCTGGTCCCAGGTAGAGTTTCAATGCCTGTCGTATGCTTGCTAGCCAATGGATTCAAAGGTCAATATGCTTAGCCAATAAGTTTAAACTGTTACCTTGCTGGTGTAACCTGTACCCCTAAAAAGTATAACTTGCTTGTTATAGCCATTCGGGGTCTCCTTCTAGTCACTCGTGAGAGGCTGATTGAGGGTCGACCCCGACACGCCAGAAAAATAAACCTCTTGTGTTTGCATTGAACTCCATTCTTGTGTCTCACTTGGGGGGGTGGGAGTCTCCTGGTAGTTAAGACTCAATTCTAGCCTTACACACGCATCTTTGATCCCAGCACTCAGGAGGGAGGCACAGGCTGGTGGAGCTCTGTGAATTCAAGGCCAGCTGGGTCTACAGATCGACCTCCAGTTCAGCTGGAGATGCACAGTGAGACCCCTGACTCAAAAACAAATGAACACACAGAACTATGTATTTCCTTGTTGCTTTTTTTCTTCAGAACCTTTGTCTCTTTGCTGAATGTCTCCTGTATGCCCTGTATTGTCTTCCTTAACCCAGGCAGTCATTCATTTGCTGGGATTCACTGAGTTTTCAGCATCATGCTTTGCTAGCCTTTCTGAAGTACTCTGTCCACTCCAGTGTCCTTGGGTTCCATTTCTAGAGAGCTGTGGGCCTTTGGAGAGGCCCCATTACCTTCTTTTTCATATCTCTATGTTAAGTTAGATCTCTGTATCTGTTGGGTGATATCTCTTTTGCTATTATGTGAGGGCTTGGTCTCCATGATACACTTTTGGCTATCAGCTTGTGTACTGGAAATTTTAATTCCAGTTAGATTCTGCAGTAATCTGTCTGTTGCTTCTTTGTCCGTAATAGGTGCGCTGTGATTCCGTGTCTTATTGCCGGAGAGAACTATTTCCAGAGTGGAGCTTTCCTGGTATTGTTAGGCAGGCAGGGCATACACAAGCAAAGTGTAAGCACGCATCCTCTGTGGTGGCGCCTCAGACTGTGCACAGGTGCATGGCGACAAGAAATGCCCAGGCCACTCCAGGTGCAGCCCAGAGCAGTAGGTTACTCTTCTGCTGATGTTGTGATGGTGAATGGCCAGAAGCAGAGCCTCGTGTTTCCCTCAGCCACAACCAGGCTAGGCTGGGTTATCAGCTGGGACCTTTTAAAGGTTCCTTTCTTGACTGGTTTGCTCTCATTGTTTCGTTAAGTTTCTTTGTTACATGGTGTGTGTGTCTGTCTGTCTGTCTGCATGTCTGCATGTCTATGTGTATGTCTGTCTGCATGTCTGTGTGTATGTCTGTCTGCATGTCTGTCTGCATGTCTGTGAGTCTGTCTACATGTCTCTGTGTATGTCTGTCTGTCTGCATGTCTGTGTGTGTCTGTATGCGTGTGTGCATACACAGAGGTCGAAGAACAACATGCAGCAGAAGTTGGTTCTGTCCTTCTACTGTGTGGGCTCCTAAGATTGGACTCAGGTCATCAGCCTTGGTGGCACGGCAGTCCAAGCCCTCTCTTGAGACCTTTTGCATTTTTGAAATATGGCTTCATGGGGCTGGAGAGATGGCTGAGCGGTTAAGAGCACTGACTCCTTTTCCAGAGGTCCTGAGTTCAATTCCCAGCAACCACATGGTGGCTCACAACCATCTGTAATGGGATCTGATGCCCTCTGCTGGTGTGTCTGGAGACAGAGACAGTGTACTTATATACATATACATCAATAAATAAATCTTTAAAAAAAAAAAGAAATGAATTCAACCAATCACTTAGTTCTAAAAGCACAGATCCCAACACAAAACTACAAGTAGCATGAAAAACGGGGCAGCATAGCTTCTTCAAAAATCATTAACCCATCAGGAATGAGAACTAGTGGAAATTTGAGAAAGAGAATTTAACAGAATGCTTATAAGTATGTTCAAAGAAAATAAACTCTGAAACAAATCTCAAGAGAATATAAATGATCAATTAAGTAAAATAAGGAAGACGACAGAAACCCAATAAAGAAATTAAAAATATGATGAAAAACCAAGCCCAGACTCTGCGAATGAAAAACAAACAAAACTCAAAATGTGTCATAGAAGAAACTGGAAAACCACCCTAATAAAGTGGATCAAGAAGAGGAGAGAATGTCTGGGTTTCAAGACAAGGTGCAGGAGGAACTGGAACATTCCAGCAAGAACAAACTTTCCAAAATAACAACCAACAATAAGGCTTTAAGTATGTTTGGAATGCCGTGAAACAGCTGAAATTAAGAATCATAGGATAGGGGCTGGAGAGATGGCTCAGTGGTTTAAGAGCACTGACTGCTCTTCCAGAGGTCCTGAGTTCAAATCCCAACAACCCCATGGTAGCTCACAACCATCTGTAATGGGATCTGATGCCCTCTTCTGGTGTGTCTGAAGACAGCTACAGTGTACTCATGTGCATAAAATTAATAAAATCTTTTAAAAGAGTCAGGGTAGGGGATTTAGCTCAGTGGTAGAGCGCTTGCCTAGCAAGTGCAAGGCCCTGGGTTCGGTCCCCAGCTCCGAAAAAAGAAAAAAAAAAAAAAGAAAAGAAAAGAAAGAGTCATGGGATAGGGCTGGAGTGGTTAAGAGCACTAGTTACTCTTTCAAAGGACTCAAGTTCACTTCCCAGCACCCACAAAGCAGCTCACAATAGTTTGTTCCAGGGGACCTGATACACTCTTTTGGGCTCCATGAACACCAAGCACACACATAACATACAGACAAACATGCAGGCAAAACCCTATACACATAAAAACAAACCATTAAAACAGAGAAGGCAATGCTCTCAATTTTTAAAAAAAGTGAGCAAAAAAGAAGTGAAAACTTCATCCTTAAGGCACAGAAAATATTTGAAGTGAAATCATATCCAAAATTTCCTGAAGTTAGAAAAAGAGACAGCCACCAGGCAGTGATGGTGCATGCCTTTAATTCCAGCACTCAGCAGGCAGAGGCTAGGCAGATCTCTGTGAGTTACAGGTCAGCCTGGTCTACATAGTGAGTTCCAAGACAGTCAGGGCTATATAGAGAAACCCTGTCTTGAAAAGGCAAGAGAAGGGCTGGAGAGATGGCACTGACTGCTCCTAACCACTGAGCCATCTCTGATCTTAAGACCTCTTCCAGAGGTCCTGAGTTCAAATCCCAGCAACCACATGGTGGGTCACAACCATCCGTAATGAGATCTGATGCCCTCTTCTGGTGTGCCTGAAGATAGCTTCAGTGTGTGTGTGTGTGTGTGTGTGTGTGTGTGTGTGTGTGTGTGTGTGTGTGTGTGTATATATATATATATATCAAATAAATAGATCTATAAAAAAAAAAAAAGAAGGGGTTGGGGATTTAGCTCAGTGGTAGAGCGCTTGCCTAGCAAGTGCAAGGTTCGGTCCTCAGCTCTGAAAAAAAAAGGAGAGAGAGGGAGAGGGGCATTTGGAACATCACACTGAACTATAAAAGAACTTCCTCTTGTCAAATTATAATTAGACCACTAAATATAAAGAACAAACAAGTGTATTGAAAGTAGCCAGAGAAAAGCACCAAGTCGCATCAGAATAACAGAAGATGAAACTTTAAAAGGACAGATGTTCTGAGAGATAACTGCCAACCTAGACTATTATACCTTACTATTTGTCATAATCGAAGAAAGGAAAACTTGCCATGATTGAAAACATGCATATCCTCTAAGCCAGTGGTTTTTGACCTTCCTAAGGCTGTGACCCTTTAATATCCTCATGTTGTGGTGACCCCCAACCATAACACTATTCTTTTTGCTGATTCATAACTGTCTTTGCTACTGTCTTGAGTTGTAGTACAAATACTAGATATGCAGAATATCTGATTTGTGACCCTGTGAATGGATCTTTCGACCCCAAAGTGGTCTCAATGCACAGGTTGAGAACAGTTGCTAAGCTCACTCTATGGACGATACTTGAAAGAATTCTTTGGTTTGAAGAAAGATAAACATGACCCCGGAGGCCACATGTAAAAAATAAACCACTCTTTAATAATAACAACTAAGCAATGAAGAAACAAGAAAGCAAACACCACAAAATCAGTGAGCCTGGAAATAGAAAACAGCCACAATCCTGACAATCCAAATGTAACCTCCCAGAGCCTCGGAGCAAGCGACAGCCCAGGGAGACAGCTGAAGAGAATGAGAAGACCGGGTGCTGGCCAGTGGAAAGGACCAAACTGCGAGAGGCTCAGCTGAGACCTGAAACTTGGAGGCTGGGAACAGACCTCGCCAGCTGATGATCCCAGAGTCTGAGAGTCTAGGATCAGCTTCTAGAGCCACTCATCTGCCCTTCATTGCTTCTGAGTCAGAGGAATTCTGACCTCCTTAGTTATAGCCCATCCGCAAGAGGGGAGTTGAAAAAATGGAGGCGGACCCTCCAACTGTAGAGATTCCCAGGGCACAGAGGAGACAACACCCAGCTAGGACACTACCTACGGAGGGATAGAGGGTGTGGTGGTTTGAATATGCCTGGAAAGTGGCACTATTAGGAGGCGTGTCCTTATTGGAGTGGGCGTGGCCTTGTTGGAGCATTAAGTCACTGTGGGGGCGGGCTTTGAGGTCCTATTCTCAAGTTCTGCCCAGTGCGGAGGAGACCTTCCTCCTGGCTGCCCGGGGAAGAGAGCCTCCTCCTGGTTGCCTTTGGATCAAGATGTAGAGCTCTCCGCTCCTTCTCCAGCACCATGAGTACCTGAATCCTACCATGCTTTCTGCTTTGATGATAATGAACTGAACCCCTGAACCTGGAAGCCAGCACCAATGAAATGTTTGCCTTTATAAGAGTTGCAGGGGTCCCGGTGTCTCTCCACAGCAACGGAAACCTTAACTAAGACTGAGAGAGCCTGCCCACTCTCAGAAATTAAACTCCGTCTCTTAGATTTGACAGTATGCGCCTGGGCATACTGAGCCAGGTCAACAGCCATCTCACAAGCTACTCTATTACAGCAACCTCTCCCTCCATCCTTTTGGTTTTTTGTTTTGGGTGTTGGGGCTCTTGGTAGTGAAGCATGGCTTCTGCTGGCCGTAACATGTGGTGGGGCAATGGGAATTTGATCTTGGAGTCATGGAACTGCTTGACCGGCCGGCGGTGCTTGCCATCTGCAATCTCTTCCACCTTCACAATCTGGATGGAGTGTGTGGGGCACCGTGTCCCGCACCCATGTCGCGGTAGCACTGTGTGACCACGCCAGTGGCGGTCAGGTCCCAGTACTCTCGGCACATGTTGTGTGTGCCACTGCGGGAGTCGTAGCACAACCAGGTGCCAAAGTCCTTCACACGCAGGGGTGACTTCTCAAACACCTGCCCGTGGTACACAATCTCCCCGATGACGTCTTCAGTTGCGACACAGAGTACCAGAAGCGGGACTTGACCACCGCATGGTTGGATGCAAAGGTTCACATTTGGTACAGTGGCAGTGTGTGGCATTTTGGGGTTGTGGCAAGCAGCGCCCCACCACCTTGTACTCCTGAAGCATGCTCGACCATGGCACTGCATTCTCGTTCGCTGCCATTCACAAAAGGCTCCCTCTCCATCTTGAAGCCTCAAGCTCCCTTTTTTTTCAAGACAGAATTTCTCTGTGTAGCCCGAGCTGTCCTGGAACTCACTCTGTAGGCCAGACTGGCCTCGAACTCAGAGATTCACCTGCCTCTGCCTCCCAAATACTGGTATTAAAGGTGTACGCCACCACCACCTGGCTCCTCCCTTTATATTATTACTTTTAAAAATATTTTTATATTGTTTTTCTTTTTTTTTTTTTTCCGGAGCTGGGCACCAAACCCAGGGCCTTGTGTTTGCTAGGCAAGCGCTCTACCACTGAGCTAAATCCCCAACCCCTGTTTTTATTTTCTTATACATGCTCATCTAACTTTGGCCACACGTTTCTTTATTCTTAGGCAGTCTTTCCATAAATGTATTTTGTGTATATGTTTTGCTTCCATGTATGTATTTTTGTATACCGTGTACATACAGAACCTGAAAAGGGTGTTGGGTCTCTGTCAACTAGAGTTACAGGGCATTGTGAGCTACAGCGTGGGTCCCGGGAATCTCACTCCTCGTATGAAGAGCAGCAAGTGCTCCTAACCACTGAGCCATCTCTCTACCCCTCCCCCACAGGCAATTTCTTTTTTTTTTTGTCCCCATTACTTCCCGTTTTCTCTTTCTACTCCCTTAGTAATATTTTCACTTCATCTTACGAGTTTTGTTGTTTTGTTTTGTTTTGGAACCAGAGAGATGAAATTTGACATTAATACTCAGCTCGGTTTTTAGACTTTAAAGAATGTTTGGAACAATTTGGCTACAAATATTTACTTTTTCTTGTGTTCTAGAGACAGTCTTACCATTTACCCGCAGGCCAGTCTGAAACTCACTATGTAGACCAAACTGGCTGCTTAGAGATTCACCTATCTGAATGCCCCTCCCTCTGGACCGCCAGGAGTAAAGGTGTGTGTCATCCCATCCAAGCCCAAACACCTACCTTCTCAACTCTTAAGTCTTATGAAAACAAATAGGCCTCAAATATTTATAGTAGAAATGTAGCATCCAGACTGAAATGTTAGATTTCTGGTTTAAAAAAAAAAACAAACATAAATCACATTCAAAAAGGAAAGGTTCATCTGGCTCATGGTTTCAAATGTTTCACTCTGTGGTTGCTTAGTAACACCCTAGGGCAGCCAGGAGGTAAAAAGAGTCACAAGGGACTGACTTCCAATATGGCCTTCCAGGGTACATGCCCAGTGACTGTCTTCTACCAGACTCCACCTTGTAAAGACCCCGCCACCTCCCAATAGCACCATTACCTGGGACCAGGCCTTTGTAGCACATGAGGCAAACTGCAACATTACGGGTGAAAATAATTGTTCATTGATAATGGGCTTTAGTAAATTAACATTGCTATTCATATTCAGAGCATTTCTGGTTTTTCCTTTGTTTTAGCTTGTGTTTTGTTTTGTTTTGTTTTGTTTTGAGACAAGGTTTTGCTATATAGCCTGAGCTGATCTTGCAGCAATCCTCCTGCCTTAGCCTCTGGAATGCTGGAATTACAGGCGTTGGCCACCATTCCCTGCTTCCTTCCTTCATAGACTGTAATGGCTTCCGGTTTTGGCTAAAGCTCCATCCATGTCTTTCTTAATTCTTGAGTATATGGATTGATGAAAGAAGTTATGAAGTTATTAATTGCTGCTTAGCAGATCACCCCAAATATTAGTAGCCTGAAACAACAAACAACCTTTTTTTTTTTTTTTTTTTTTTTTTTTTTTTAATCTCTGGGTTTCTATGTGTCAGAGTCTGAGCACAGTCTTTTTTTTTTTTTTTTTTTTTTTTTTTTTTTTTTTTTTTTGTTTTTTTCGGAGCTGGGGACGAACCGGGGCCTTAAGCTTCCTAGGTAAGCTCTACCACTGAGCTAAATCCCCAGCCCCAGTCTTTTTTTTTTAAAGAATTCTTTTTTTTTTTTTTTCCAGAGTTGAGGACCAACCCAGGGCCTTGCGCCGCTAGGCAAGCGCTCTACCACTGAGCTAAATCCCCAACCCCTGAGCATAGTCTTAAGACCCCTCTACTCAGAGTCTCCTGCAGACCACCTTCAAAACTAAGATGCAGCCATTTTAAACTTAACCTGCAGGATCAACTAAACTCAGATGTGTGCATCTCAAAGTCCAGATGTCTCCACGGGAAGTTTGCAGTCTGTGGGAGAGCGGTGGGGCAGAGTGTGTGTCTTTGTAATCTTGGAAATGACACCCCACTGCTTTGCCGTGTTCTCTGTGTTAGGAGTGAATCTTTAGGTCCAGCCTGTGTTCTGAGGACAGTATCACACAAGGGTGTGCCAACTAGCAGGCAGAGACCCTGGGCTCATGAGTGAGTGGTTTTAACTTTAGCTAATTAAGATGGATTTATGGTCACTTGAGTTCATTGGCCTTGATTCAAGCAGAGAAAGTCTTCAGTGAGCAAAACTCTCTTGTTGTCAATCATAAATTCAGAGATGTGATCTGGTGTCATATACACTATACGTGTTACATGACCTATGTATTAAGGGCTAATATATACAATGCTAAATATCATAAATGATTATATGTGTACACATATATAATTTCTGAACAACCGAAACCATTTTGCTATGTCTGCTGTAAATGCTGCAATTTTTAGGATCAGGGAGGTGGGGGAGCCAAGAGCAATGGTGAAAAAAGCCCCTGAAGCTTGCTGCAGCCTGGTTTTGCTCAGAGGTGAGCAAGTCTCTGCTCAACGGTGGAATCTTTGCCACGTATGGACAAGGGTTAAGTATTCCTTCCCATGGCGTGAAATGTGTGCTGCCTTGGTTTCTCCCAATTCCCCTTTCAAATCAAAGCGCCAAGTGAAATCAATCTGTCTTGCTTCGCTTAACTCACTTCCTCTCTCTCTGTGAGCCTGACTCATCCGATGAGTCCCCATGGGGCCATCCCACAGTAGTCACCCTGACTGATATTAGCTCCTTCAAATTTCCCTCTGTCAAATCACATTCTCCCCCTCCTTCCTGTAAACATCTCCGGAAGCTCTCCTTCCAGACCGATCACTCAGATCTAATTAAACTTGAATGAAGGTACAGGCAACACATGGGGCATTTCAGAGAGGATGCTCGCCAGGCACAGGGTGGAAACGGATGGGCAGATGTGATGTGGGAACTATCTGCAGCAAGGGCAGCTGGGTTCTTTGAGGGGTAGGGGGACAGTGTACCACACAGCATTGTGATAGGATCTGGAACGGAGAGGTGCTGAGAAATGGAGCGAGTAGATTGGGGAGCAACACGCCAAGTCAGGAAAAGAAAAGCTGTATAAAATGATACAGTTTAAAGGAGTGGTTGGCATGGGGCTGGAGAGATGGCTCAGCAGCTAAGGGCACTGACTGCTCTTCCAGAGGTCTTGAGTTCAAATCCCAGCAACCACATGGTGGCTCACAACCATCTGTAATGAGATCTGGTGCCCTCTTCTGGTGTGTCTGAAGATAGTCACAGTGTGAAAATCCCGTGATGTGTCTCTTAGCACGGAGCTGTGTGTGTTCCCGAGAGTGCAGGGCCATTTGGGTGTGTAGGTGCATGAACTGCTGTGTTAGGCCAGAGGTCAGTGTCAAGTGTCATTCCTTGGGTGCCAACCACCTTTCGATGTCGCTGTTATTGGGGATTTGTGTGTGGTTTTTAAAAATATTTTTATTTATGTATATGTGACTGCTGTCTGTGTCTGTATCTGTGTCTGTCTGTCTGTCTGTCTCTCTCTGTCTCTGTCTCTGTCTCTGTCTCTGTCTCTCTCTCTCTGTGTGTATACATACATGTGTGGTGGTGCCAGTCCAGAATTGGGCATCAGATCCCCTAGATGTGGTTCCGGGAACCAAACTCCTCTCTCATCTGTCTGTCTTAGTCATAATTACTATGGCTGTGATGAAACACTGTGACCAAAAGCAAGCTGGGCAGGAAAAGGTTCGGTTCTCCCACTGTCCCATATAATAGTTCATCAGAAGCAATGAGGGCAGGAACCGGGAGGCAGGAGCTGATGCAGAGCCCATGAAGGGGTGTTGCTTACTGGGTTGCTCCCCATGGCTCGGTCAACCTGCTTTCTGACAGAACCCAAGACCACCAGCCCAGGGATGGCACCACCCACCATGGGCTGAGTCTTTCCAACACTGATCACTAATTAAGAAAATGCCCTAAAGCCAGATCTTTTTTTTTTTTTTTTTTTTTTTTTTTTGGAGCTGGGGACCCCAACCCAGGGCCTTGCGCTTCCTAGGCAAGCGCTCTACCACTGAGCTAAATCCCCAACCCCAAAGCCAGATCTTAAGGAGACATTTTCTTAATAGGAGTCCCTTCCTCTCTGATGATTCTAGTTTGTGGTCAAGTTGATACAAAACTAACCAGCACACTGTCTGTCTGTCTATTAAAATATGATCAAATGTAACCCAACCTAGCTTCCAACTTGCTGTGCAGCTGAGAATGACCTTGAATTTCTGATCCCCTTGATTGATTTATAAGTACACATATAAGTACACTGTAGCTATCTTCAGACACAGCAGAAGAGGGCATCAGATCTCATTACAGATGGTTGTGAGCCACCATGTGGTTGCTGGGATTTGAACTCAGGACCTCTGGAAGAGCAGTCAGTGCTCTTAGCCATCTCTCCAGCCCTGTCCTTTTTTTTTTTTTTTTTTTTTTTAAAACATTTATTTTGTGTGTGTGTGTGTGTGTGTGTGTGTGTGTGTGTGAGAGAGAGAGAGAGAGAGAGAGAGAGAGAGAGAGAGAGAGAGAGAGAGAGAGAGATATTAAAACATTAAAACATTTATTTGGGGTGTGCGTGTGTGTGTGTGTGTGAGAGAGAGAGAGATTAAAACATTAAAACATTTATTTGGTGTGTGTGTGAGAGACAGACAGACAGACACACACACACAGAGAGGTACATATATATATAGTGCATGTGGGTACATACTCCTATGTCTGTGCTTGAAGATCAGAGGCTGACAATGGGTGTCCTGCTCTAACTATCTCCTCCTTATTCCCTTGATAAGGGAATCCAGAGCTAGGATGATGACCTGCAAGCCCCAGCAACTCTACTGTCTCTATACCTCCTGTTCTCATACAGCATTGAGGTTATAAACACTCTTGAACACTATTGCCACGCCTAACTTTACATGTGGGTGCTGAGGATTTGAACTCGGGTCCCCAGGCTTGTATACCAAGCACTCTTTTTTTTTTTTCCTTTTTCCTTTTTTTTTTTTCGGAGCTGGGGACCGAACCCAGGGCCTTGCACTTGCTAGGCAAGCGCTCTACCACTGAGCTAAATCCTCAACCCCATACCAAGCACTCTTAACGCACAGTGCCACTTCCCTAGCTCCCATCTTGCTTGCTTTTTTTTTTTTTTTTTTTTGGAGCTGGGGACCAACCCAGGGCCTTGTGCTTCCCTAGGCAAGCGCTCTACCACTGAGCTAAATCCCCAACCCCCATCTTGCTTTTTGAGTCAGGATCTCTCACTGGCCTGGATCTCACCCAGGAGGCTGGCATGCCATGAGGACCCTGGGGAATCTTGGTTTCACCCTCCTCAGCTCTGGGATTACAAGTGTTCAACACCATGCCTGGCTTTTTCACATTGGTTCTGGGGACTGAATTTAAAATTTTCACCTTATGGGGTTGGAGACGTGGCTCAGTTGTTAAGAGAACTTATTGCTTTCTTGTAGAGAACTCAAGTGCAGTTCCCACAACTGCCTGTAACTCCAGTTCCAAGAGATCCAGTGCCCTCTTCTGTCCTCTGAGGGTAGGTCTTGATTCAATAAACAAATGGGAGGATGTAACTTTGGGCTTTTTTCTCCCACACCACTTTGTTCCCCATAATAACAACTCTGAGAATAATTACCAATAAATGTTCAGGCCATAAGCATTGGCTTGTTCTCCAACTAGCTCATAACTCAATTATCTCTCTATTCTAACCTGAGTTCAGCTACATAGCTGCTTTCTGGGTGACTCTCCTGTGGCTGACTCCCAGAATTCTTTCTCCCGGATGTCCCACCTCCTACTTCCTGCTTCAGCTCATTGGCCATGGGCTTCTTTATTCATAGGTGATGCTTATAAGGGATCCTCTCTACGGGAGCTGGGGGTATAGCTCAGTAGGTTAGGAGTGCTCTGGGTTCTGGAGAACCTCATGCTTCTGTGGCAAGATCTTTACTGACTAAGCCATTTTCCTACCTCATGCTATGTTGCCCAGGCTGACCAATGTTCTACCTGCCTCACCCTCATGGGATTACAGGTGTATGTCAACAAACTCAGCTCCAGAATTTTAAAAAAAATGTTGTCAATTATTGTAATTACAGATGTACCAGGACTGGGAAAATCTTAGTGTTGGTGTCTCCTTTTTCCATTTCATTAAAGGGGAAAACTTAAGAGCAAAATAAGCAAACAAACAAAAACACAGTTTGAAGAAGTGACCTTCCAGATGAAGACTGGCCTCTGTGAACTGTCATGGGATGGGCTGGCCCTAAGCTGTGTCTTCTGGTTCCATATATAACCGATAACCACAGATGGCCGTCTCAGCAGCCTGAGTATGGAGAGTGAACTCACTACACCTGGAAGGTTTTTTGGTCTGTGTTTTTCTTTTCTTTTTTCTTTTCTTTTTTTTTTCTTACTGGTGATATAACCCAGGGCCATGCAAGAGCAAAGCTAGCAATCTACCACTGAGCTACACCTCTACCCCCACAAAGATTTCAGATGACAAAATTGCATGAATAAGCTGGAGAGATGGCTCTGTGGGAATTGCCCTCCCTGTTAAAGATGAAATGCACTGTCTATTTCTCCATCCAGCCACCTATCAGTAGACAGTCTCACTGCGGTGTGCAGGAATGTTGGGACATTTCTTCATGTTCCTGTTGCAATTCCATAAGTGGAATCCATGAGTCGGTCACATGACCTTAAAATACCAAGCACCAAACCCATGTCATTTTCCACAGTGGCTGCTCCGTGGACATCACTTTAAACGATTCCCCTAGAGGGAAGACCGATAGTGCCGCGCACTGAGCAGAAGAGAGACGTTCTTACCGAGGTTGTACACTCCCAGGGGTCATGCCTGAGGAGAAAACAACGAAAAGAATGAGGAGCATATGACTGCTATGATGGAGCGACATTACTGACCCTTTGATCCACACCTGCCATTGTGGAGAGAGAACTAGGACACAGGACAAATGGCTCAGGAGGGTTCCTTCATGGGGAAGCCAGGGCTGCTATCCCGTGCTTTCAGTATTCAGCTTGAAACATGGAAAATAGTTGCCACCTAGAAACACTATGAGACTAAAACCCAGAACTAGGAGATGACAACTCGAAACATCCTTTGAGAGTCACTGTCTAATTTGTTTAGGTGTCTGTTTAACCTCCCTAATTTATTGACCTTGAAACCGTGTCTGCTTTTCTGGGTCAGCGGTAGTTGGGAATCTTGGACATCCTATGAGAAAGGACGGGGGAGACAAAGAGAATCAGTTCACAATGCAGATCTACCAGATGTGGAATAAAACTCAGAGTCACCAGTGTATAGCACCAATTCGGTGCCCATCACGGGGCATCAAAGATCCCTGCTCGCGGAAGGTCTGTGTGTTACTGTTCTTACGCTCCGGAATTTAAAGCCGAGGTCCCGGGACTCAGCCACAGAGTCCAGGCAACTTCCCCTGAGGGACCGCACCCAGTTTCTCCTGCCGCAGTTTGGGTGCCAGGAGCGCAGGCTGAGGACCACGGCGGGCACGTGGGCTCGGCCGCAGCGCTGCGCCAGTTCAGCCGGCCTGGCAGCCCCGGGGCTCGCGCGGCCGCGGCCTCTGGGGAGAGGTTCCTCCCCCTCTGCTCTGCACCAGTCCGAAGGAATCTGTGGTCGGTGACGCGCATCCTTCAGCGAGCCACCTGCAGCCCGGGGAGCGCCGCTGGGACCGCATCACAGGCTGGGCCGGCGGCCTGGGTACCGCGCGCACCGGAGGCCATGCGGGCGTTGGCGCGGCGCAGCGACCGGCTGCCGCTGCTTGGTAAGGCCCCTCGCCCCCTCTCCATCCCGGCTGAGCGCGCATCACTCCCCCATACCCACTGCGAGCTGTCCCCACCGCCGCGTCACTCCCCTAGTTCGTGCCCTCCCGCGCGTGTGAACTTGGCTTCGGTTCGCCCACCCCCGCCCTCATCCTCTGCAGCGCTCCTCCGCAGTCCCCCGGTCACGGCGCCTGGGCTTGGGCTTGGATGCTCGGCCAGCCTCGGAAAGTCTGCAACAGCGCAGGTAGCCCGGGACTCCCTGACCCGACCCCCGACTACTGTAGATTCTCCAGCGGTGCATTCTCACCTCTTTGAGGCATAGGTTGACCAAGCAAACTCTAATGGGAAAACGGCTGGCATCTTCTGCTAGAGTGGTCATCCCTGCTGGCGACCCCCACCTGTGCCAGTTTTCAGTTAGCTCAATGGCTAGTTACTCTGGAAATAATATGCAAAACAGATTTATAAATTAAAAAACTAGCTACCCCTTCCCCTCTCCAATCTATTCTTATTTTAGGATTATAAACCCTAGTGACATTTTCAAGGACTCTGAGGACTTCTCTCCCAAATCACCTGCTCGGGTAGCAGCACAGTTGTGATCGAAAATGGTAACCAACAATAGAAAAAAAAGTCTCCATCCGACCCAGTTCGGATCGGTTCTCGCCAGCTTTCTATTTGGGAAGACAAAGGGGTTGGATTGAGTCGGAGTTGGAGACAGAGTTCTGGGAGTCGGGGGAAGATCAGGCCCTGCCCTAGTTTTGCAGCCTTCTGAGGCACTCATGGCTTGGTCTCGGCTTGCCCAGTAACCTACTTCCCCTTCATTTCCAACATTTAGGATTCTGGCTTGAACCCTCAGTGACAAATAGAGAAAACATTTGCAACATAAATGTGCAGAAATCGTTTCCAATTTCTTTTAAGAAAGAAGCACCACGAAGTTAAAAAATGTAGGGTATAAAGGGAAGGGATTGGAGGGAGGGGCGCTTTACTTTTCTTTTCTTTTTTTTCTTTTTTTTTCGGAGCTGGGAACCGAACCTAGGGCCTTGGGCTTGCTAGGCAAGTGCTCTACCACTGAGCTAAATCCCCAACCCCAGCGCTTTACTTTTCTTAAAGTAGTTGATAAATAGGACATCTCAAATGCTTATAGTATTACATGGTTTTCTTTTCAGGTTCTAGTAATGCAAAAATAGTTAGCTTGGGCTGTGTATGGCATTCGTGACTTTCCCATAGCAGCGAAGATTTTTCTAAAGGGCTGAGAGGGGTAGGGAAGTAACTCAGTCTCAGAGCCGGACTTGGAACCGCGCTCAAACCTCATTGAGCTCCTTCTGAGGAAATGCCTTAATCCCTCTCCAGATTCAAAGTGCAACACATAAACGACAAATATGTAAAATCTTCTTGGCTTCAGTTCGCCCACCCCACCCTTATCCCACTGAAGCGCTCCCACTGAAGTTGCTATTTATCACTGTGCCTGCAAAACCATTGCGGGTCAAGGCACCGAGTGACTCAGCTTCAAAGTTACCCCCCACTCCTCCAACTCTGTATCACCTTGGCCAGTTTGTGAGATTTACAAAGAGCAAACTATTGTGACACCCCCGCCCCTCTCCTTTCCCTCTTCGGTGCTGGGGATCAAACTCCAGCCCCCCACCCCCCACCTGTGACTTTATCTGTGTCAGGCACTGCTACTTCTAAGAGAGGATTTCGATATTATGATAACTGAGACACTGTCTCCTTTATGATTGCTGAAGAGTTGTGTTCAGAGCAGCGAGACACATTCTCGTTGCTGTCTTTGTTCTCGTTTGCCTTGGTTCCTTTTCTCTTGCTGTGCAGAGACACCATGACCAAGGCAAGTTTTATAAAAGAAAGACTTTATTGGGGGCTTGCTTACCGTTTCAGAGGGTGACTCCATGATTCTTACAGGGGATGGTGGGGCTGACAGAGACATGGCAGACAGGCATGGTGCTGGGGCTGGAGCTCAGAGCTCACATTTAGACTCACAAGCACGAGACAGAGAAAGCTAATTGGGAATGCCTTGGGCTTTTGAAACCTCAAAGTCCGCCCCTAATGACATACTTACTCCATGAAGGCCACACCTAATCTTTCCCAAACGGTTTTATATGTGTGGTGCAAGCGTTCTAATATATGAGTCTATGGGGGCCACTCTCATTCAGAACAGGACGGTACACTCTCCAACTCCCACCCCCATCCCACTCGCTGGCTTTTAGCCCTATCATATTGCAAAATGCATGTAACACAACTTCGAAAGTCCCCATAGTCTATCACAGTCTGGACACAGTTTAAAAGTTCAAAGGCTCTTCTGCGACTCCAAGCAGCCTCTTAATCGTAACCCCTGTAAAAGCAAAAGCCAAAAAGCAAATTGCACACTCCAAACAAACAAGGGTCCAGAAAATACATTTCCGTTCAGCGTGGAAATGGGACCATAGTGAGGAAATCAAAGACTGAAGCCCAGCAGGGCACATTGGAAATCCTGTATGTTCTGTCTGAGGCCAAAGGCTTAGACAGCTCTGCCCTTCCAGCCTCGCTGACTGCAACGTACTTCTCTCCGATGAGCTGGTTCCACTCCTGGTCTGTAGCTGTCCTCTGCAGGTATCTCACAGCTTTGGCATCCCCAACATCCTAGGGTCTCCAACACAATCCAGACTTCACCTTCACAGCTCTTAGCATTAGCCTCTGCTGGTCTCCATGCAGGGAGTTCCCTGACAGGCGCCTGATCTCCGAGGCGCTCCTTAACTGCAGGGGAAGATTCCACAGTCCCTTTTCTTTTATACTCTTCACAACTAAAAGCAGAACCTGGTGACTGAGGCTGCCTGCTTGGGCAGGAGTTACTTTTGCATAAACTTATGTCTATTTATTTCTTCTGTTGACACGCTTTCTTGTGTTTTAGGAGCAGAAGAATTCCTACACATTTCAATTTTGCAAGTTGAACACTTAAGTAAATGGGGTCTTGCCCTGAGGGCAGCACTCCTCAGATTCCATTTCGCCATAAGCCTTTCTTTAAGCTTCTTATCTCTTTGAGCACAAGACTTGGCTTCAACAGTAAATTTCCTGGTGCTCTTTTTCAACTCTTTTTATTTCTTTTTGCCTCACCCGTGCCCTTTTTCACTGTAGATCTGATTGAGAATGCTCACTCGTAACCACACAACACAGTATTAGGCAGTCCTGGAATAACCTGTGCCAAAGAAATCAATCCCAGGCATAGTCTTAGGACAAGGGCAAAAAGCGGCCACATTCTTTGCCAAAATATCACAAAGGTGGTCTCAAGGCCAGTTGCTAGTATTTTTCGCCTGTAAAACTTCCTGAGCTCGGGGTTGGGGATTTAGCTCAGTGGTAGAGCGCTTGCCTAGCAAGCGCAAGGCTCTGGGTTCGGTCCCCAGCTCCGAAGGAAAAAAAAAACCAAAACAAAACAAACTTCCTGAGCTGGGCCTCCCTAGTCCACATTACTCTCAACAATATTGTCTTCCTAGTGCCTAGTAGAACAGTGCATTAAGCTCTCTTTACAGTGGTCAAAGTCCCAAAGTCCTCCACACCCCACTCCTGGTACCAACTGTCTTAGTTACTTTTCTTTTGCTCTAAAGGGATACCATGACCAAGGCAACTTTTATTTTTATTTATTTTTTTATTTTATTTTATGTGAGTACACTGTCACAGTTCTCAGACACAACAGAAGAAGTCATTGACCCCATTACAGATGGTTGTGAGCCACCATGTGGTTGCTGGAATTGAACTCAGGACCTCTGGAAGAGCAGTCAATGTTCTTAACCGCTGAGCTATCTCTCCAGCCCACCAAGGCAACTTTTAGAAGACAAAAGAAGTTTAGTGGAGCTTACAGTTTCAGAGGATGAGAGTCCATGACCATCATGGTGGGAGCATAGCAATAGGCAGACAGACATGGCCCTGATTCAAAGGAAAGAGAACTAACTGGAAATGGTATAGGTTTTTGAAACCCAAAAACCTACTACCAGTGACACACTCTCCCAAGGCCACACCTTCTATTTCTTTCCAAATAGTTCTACCAACTGGGACCAACCACTCAAATATACGGGCCCTTTGGATACCAGACCTCTGATAGCCCCTGACTCTAATGCTTTAGCTTTAATTCCTGCCTCATCTGTGTTTATATTGGCTATTAATTTCTTCATAAGGAACTTCTTATCAGCTTGTAGTAAAATTTCCAAGGGTTAATTGGGGGGGGGGGCTCCTGCCTACTGTTAAAGAATGATCTTCATCTTATAAATGAAACAGCACTTGCAGTAACTTTTAGTTGTCAGTTAAGATGTTTTCGTTGCTTTTGAAAGTGCCTGTTTAACTGAAAATAAGAAGGTAAGGAGATAGTAACAATTGGGAAGGTGCGGTTGGAGAAATGGCTTGGTGGTGAAGAGTGCAGGCTGCTCTTGCAGAGGACCAGAGTTCAGTTCCCAGTGCCTATGTCAGGTAGCTCACAACCACTGTAATCTAGCTTCATGGAATCTGATGCCTCTGGGCATATGTACATACCAGCACTTACATGCACACACAGACACACAGACACACACACACACAGACACACAGACACACACACACACACAAACACATAGTAAAATAATTTTTTAAAGATTTATTTATTTATTTATTTATTTTATGTATGTGAGTACATAGTCTCTATCCTCAGACCAGAAGACAGCATCAGATCCCATTACAGATGGCCGTGAGCCACCATGTGGTTGTTGGGACTTGAACTCAGGACCTCTGGAAGAGCAGTCAGTGCTCTTAACCACTGAGCCATCTCTCCAGCCCATGTTTTTGTTTTTGTTTTGTTTTGTTTTTAAGATGAGTTTACACTTCCTAGGAAAATTTCAGATGAGAAAAGTGAACAGAAGCATAAATAAGGGGAATTTAAAAAAATGTAATCTGTGTCATTGAATGCTTATTTCTGTGCCAAGCACAGAACATTTTTGGACAATGTAGACAAAAAGGAAAGGAATGTTGGTGTCTCAGCTTATGTATGAAGAGCTGGCTTTATTGTATTTAACAGATCCACAGTCCTTGCCTTACTCAAGAAAAGCATTTCATAATTCTTTGTGTGTGTGTGTGTGTGTGTGTGTGTGTTTGTTTTTGTTTTTGTTTTTTGTGCAGTTGTGGGGTTTGAGGCAGGGTTTCTCTGTGTAGCCCTGGCTGTCCTGGAACTTGCTCTGTAGACCAGGCTGGCCTCAAACTCCGAGATCTTTCTGTTTCTGTCACCTGAGTGCTGGGAGTAAAGGTGTGTACCACCACTGCCCAGCTCCTTTTTGTTCTCTCTCTCTCTCTCTCTCTCTCTCTCTCTCTCTCTCTCTCTCTCTCTCTCTCTCTGTGTGTGTGTGTGTGTGTGTGTGTGTGTGTGTGTGTGTGTGTGTGTCACAGTGAGCAGGTGGAAGTCAGAGGACAACTTGTAGAAGTCAGTTCTGTGTTTTCACTCTGTGGGTCACAGTGATCAAACTCAGTTAGTCAAGTATGTCTACATGTGTGTACATGCAACACATGTGTGCAGTGCATACAGAAGCCAGAAAAGGGCGTCAAATCCCCTAGAACTGTAGTTACAGATGGTTGTAACACACCATGTGGGTGCTGGAAATCAAACCCCAGTGCACTGGAAGAGCTCTTAACCACCAAGCCCTCTCTCCAGCCCCACGAGATTTCCTTTTGGTTAGTTCAACTTTCCAGCACTTGTTTTCATATTATTTTTTTTTCGACAATGAGGAAAGAGATAAAGTACTACTGACAGGTATTTTGATCACTAAATACCTATAGATTAAACACAGCATGAGTTCGAATCCTCAGAGCCCATTTAAAGGCTGAGGTTGGTGTGTAATATCAGGGAAATAGGGAAGGGAGACAGGAGAAGCCAAGGATCGGTGAGGTTGGCTATGCAACCGAAACCTTACCTCAGACAAGGTGGGGAATGAAAAAACCTGAGGTTGACCTCTGACCCCCAGAAATGCACGCTGGCCCGCACATGCCTGCACTCATGAGTATGAACCACAGGATGTGAACTGTACATAGATCCACATCATGCGAACACACAAGGTAAAAAAACAAATTAAACGAAATAAAGACAGCATGCTTCGGTGAAGCTTCAACTAGAAAAAACTAGGAATCCCAAGGGCATTGCCTTATAAAACTTCCTAAATATAGATAGATTGTATACATGCCTGTGGAGAAAGCAGTGTTCCTGCAGTTGAGGTAAAATTAATGATCTATTACAAAGACAAGTAAGATCTTTTGCACGTTGGGAAGAAGCAGTTGGGTTTGGATAGTGTGTGTGTGTGTGTGTGTGTGTGTGTGTGTGTGTGTGTGTGTGTGTGTGAAAGAGACAGACCTCTAACTTACTAAGTAGCCAAGGATGACTTGAACTTTGATCCTCCCGGCCCAGCCTCTTAAGTGCTAAGACTGTAAGGATACTCTGCAGCCTGGTTGGGAGGCTGTTTAGATTTGGTCTTTCCGCTATGGCTGGCTCTAAGCTCCTATATAGCACAGGCCATGGTACCTAGCAAGAAGCAGTTTGTTAAGTGGCTCTTTGAGGAAATGTGTTGACTATAATTTTATCATCAGGGAGTGTTTGTGCTCCACTGAGAACTCCCACCCCGTACCATGTCTCCAGTTCACACGGGCCTCTCCTGCCTTCACTCCCTAACGATAAATGATACTCAGAAATCAGTGTGGCAGGAGCCCCTGACAATGAAAGGCACATTCAATGTCAGAGATTGCCATCAAAAGCAAGAGAGACAAGGAAAGAAGGAAGAAAGAAGGAAGGAAGGAAGGAAGGAAGGAAGGAAGGAAGGAAGGAAGATTGCCTTTTGGCTGACTCAGTATTTCTTTTTTTTTTTTTAAAGATTTATTTATTCATTTAGTATATATAACTACACTGTAGCTGTCTTCAGATACACCAGAAGAGGGCATAAGATCTCATTACAGATGGTTGTGAGCCACCATGTGGTTGCTGGGAATTGAACTCAGGACCTCTGGAAGAGCAGTCAGTGCTCTTAACCACTGAGCCACCTCTCCAGCCCTCACTCAGTATTTCTAAGTATTACCTAGCATGTATTCTTTTGTTTGGTTTTGAGTCAGGGTCTCACTATGCAGTCCTGGCTGACCTGGAGCTCACTCTGTAATACCAGGCTGGCCTCAAATTCACCGACACCCACCTGCCTCTTTCTGCCTTTGAGCACTGGAGTTGAAAACATGTGCCGCCACTCCTAGTTCTCTGTGAAATTTTGATTTGTCAAATAAGCAAAACAAAACAAAAATCATAGCAAACTTTTATTCATAAATTTAAAAAAACAATTAGTATGCAAACTAAAATACTGCATTTATTCTTTTCCTCCCCTCTTTCTTTTTCTTTTCTTCAAGACAGGGTTTCTCTGTGTATCCCCGACTGTCCTAGAATCTGCTATGTTGACCAGGTTGGCCTCAGATTCACAGAGATCTGTCTGTCTTTGCCTCCTCTATGCTGGGATTAAAGGCATGCATCACCTCTGCCAAGGTTCTTTGGGACTTATTTATTTATTATTTATTTATTTATTTATTTATTTATTTATTTATTATATATGAGTACACTGTAGCTGTCTTCAGACACACCAGAAGAGGGCATCAGTTCAGATCACTACAGATGGTTGTGAGCCACCATGTGGTTGCTGGGAATTGAACTCAGGACCTCTGGAAGAGCAGTCAGTGCTCTTAACCACTGAGCCATCTCTCCAGCCCTCTTTGGGACTTTTTGAGGAAGGGTTTTTTTTCAGGCGGTGTATCCCAAGCTGGCCCCAACTCCTCTCACGTCTGCCTCCTCAGTCCTGGGATTACAGGCATGGGTGCTCCCACACCCAGTCCTCGGGACTTACAAAGGTGTCTTGCAGGGAACGGAAATACAAAAGTGGTTTATCATCTGCATAGCGTGGTCCTGCTGCTGTCATTCACTCAGAGCATCTCAGGACTCTCAAGGGAGAGTGAAACCTGAGAAGAGTGTTTAGAGTCTGCGTTATTTTTGTTGTTGTTGGTAATTGGTTGTTTTTTCTTTTTCTTTTTCTTTTTCCTGAGACAAAGAGTCTCACCAACAAGGCTGGCATGGTTGAGTTCCTCCTACCTCAGCCTTGGGGGTCACCACACCTGTCCGACTTTGTCTGTCTTTAGACTTTTTTCCCTCGCTGTGGCTTCTAAGGAAGCTTTAGCCGTGGTTACAAGGTCACAAGTTTTTCTTCCTTTAAGAGACAGGGTCTCTTGTGAGGCCTGCGCCTGGGCGGCTTGGTTAGTTTCTCCAGTGGCTGTCTCCTCAGTGCAATGGAAATAACGACGAAAGCTGTTGTAGAAGTCACGGACGGTTGTCAGGTTGACTCATAGCACTTTGTTCTTTAGATGCCAACACATGTGAAGGAAATATAAAAATAATGTAAAGTGCACACACGATGTTCTTTTGCGGCTAGAGGAATTGCATAAGACGCTAAAAGAGGAACTATTGGTAGTTCTGGGGGTTTGTCTAAACAGTAAATTGTGTGTGTGTGTGTGTGTGTGTGTGTGTGTGTGTGTGTGTGCCCGAGGGTGTTTTCACTACTGTCATTATAATGTTGATTGGGAGCCAAGAATCCTCCACAGAATTATAGTCTACATTAGAGCAGAATATTGCCATTTTTTTTAAAAGATTTATTCATTTATTATATATAAGTACACTGCAGTTGTCTTCAGACACACCAGAAGAGGGCATCGGATCCCATTACAGATGGTCATGAGCCACCATGTGGTTGCTGGGAATTGAACTCAGGACCTCTGGAAGAGCAGTCAATGCTCTTAACCACTGAGCCATCTCTCCAGCCCGAATATTGCCATTTTTACTCTCCCAAATACTGAGCTTTTTTTTGGTTCTTTTTTTCGGAGCTGGGGACCGAACCCAGGGCCTTGCGCTTCCAAGGCAAGCGCTCTACCACTGAGCTAAATCCCCAACCCCCCAAATACTGAGCTTTAATCATAAGGTACCCACCGAATTCCATCCTCAAAATCTTCTGTGATTGCCAGACAGTTGTAGTGCACGCCTTTAGTCCCAGCATTCAGAAGGCAGAGGTGGATGGATCTCCATGAGTTCGAGGCCAGCCTAATCTATGGAGTCAGTTCCAGGACAGCCAGGTCTATCCAGAGAGACCTTGTCTGGAAAACAGAATCCTCTGTGATCAGAGTCAGGCTTCCCAGTGCTATTCCGTTCTTGGTGGAAATGCGTGTGGACATCTCAGGACTTGAGATGCAAACAGGAAACTTTTTGCACTGGTTTCAGTGGCTTTGCACTGAAGTTCCTCATTTTGAACAGGAGCTGGCCCCCTTCAAGGGATCGATCTGCAGTGTCTGACTTAGGTGTGTGCTTTGCAGAAAGGAAGACAGAGTCTGAAAATACCCTTAGGGTTTGGAGTCAATCCTTTGGAGGGAGTTTGTATGGCCTCTCTCCCTCTCTCTCTTCCTCCCCGACCCCCAGATCCCCTCTCTCCTCCTTCACTTCTAAGTGCTTTTGAGCGGAGTCTACTTCTAGAACCCATGTTAAATGCTCCCCAGGACTGGGCTGCACCTCAGTATTACAGCATGTGCCTAGCACGCATGCCTAGTTCTGTCGCCACCACCTTCCCAGGTACCATACATCACCTCCAAATTGCCTCACAGCGCTGCCCTCCTCAAAGGATTCACAGGCTAACACTGAGGTGCTAGCAGCTGAGGTGCCAGCTCGGACACAGCTGGAAACTGTGATACAATTTTAGAAGCATCTACAGAATTGTAGCCAGACAGAAACTAAGGTCCGGCTTCTGAGAGGAGAGACCATTTGAACAACACTGTGAAGCTGTGTGATGGGGGGAAGCAGAGGGTGAGGACAGTCCCAGCAAGTAGGAAGGAGTCCCAGCAAGGAGCAAGGTTCAGGGTAGCATACCTGAGGAAACCATAATTCCTGTCTTGGTTGCTGGGGCACAGTGACTAAGGGTCTCTAGGATTATAGTGGCTATCCTTCACAATGTTCTAACTCAGAAAATTAATTTTTTATTCTTATTTAGTGTGTGTGTGTGTGTGTGTGTGTTTGTGTGTGTGCATGTGTGTGTGTTGCACGCACCTGCATGCCTGGGAACACCAAGGCAGGTATGTGGAGGTCAGAGGACAACTTGAAGGAGTTGGTTGTCTCATTTCACCATTTAGGTCCCAGAGACCAAAACTTGGGTTCTCGGACTTGCCCACAGAGCCATCATCTTGCTGGCCCCTTCTTGGCCTTTATCATGGAGACCAGGAACCTCTGGCTGGTTTCAGGAAATCTGTTATGTCATTCTCTCCCTCTCTGTCTGTCACCTAAGAACATTGTTTTATTTATTTACTTTTTAGAGAAAGTGTTCATTCCTTTCGTGATTTTTTTCCAAGGGATCTGTGAGTCCAAAACCCAGTTAAGAAGCCCGCAGAGAGCTGTGCAGGCTTTAGTGGAGAGGATGTGTGGTGTCAGTGTGGAGGAGCTAAGGGACCAGCTAAGAAGCAGGGGTCCAGGTCAGAAACACTCAAGACTTTAATCGTGATGACGGTAATACAGAGGCCGAACTGAGGGGAGATTTGAGGATAATCAAGACAGCAAAATGCTAGGGTGTGGCCAATACTTGGATGGAAAATGAGGGTGGCAGAGGACTCAGTTCTGTTCCCAACACCCTCATGGCAGCTCACAACCATCTGTGACTCCAGTCCTAGGGGATCCTATGTGGTCTTTCGGATTCTGCAGGTAGCAGGCATCCTGTGGTATATTCAGGCAAACATGTATGCACACGACAATGTTAAACCCTTTCTTAGTATTATTTAAAAAGAAAGAAAGAAAGGACATGAGATGTCTTGGCATTCTCCTGTCTCATATAATCCAAACCCATAGCTGTCATCAGAGAGCAGAGATTGATCGATTGATTGATTGATTGATTGATCTTGGGTTTTGGGTTTGTTTATTGAGACCCAGCCTCGCTTATGGAGCTCGCTGGCTTTGCTCTCAGGTAGACCAGACTTGCCTGAGAGTTGAGGCAACTTTCCTGCCTCTGCCTCCTGAGGGCTGTTTTCTCAGGAGGGGCTGACAGGCATGCACTACCACACCTGGATTTACTGAGTTCTGGTGTTGTGTGAAGCAACGTTGTGGTTTATTAAGAAGAGATTTTAATAGAGGCTTAAGTATGAGTCAAGCCGTTATAGAGGGCATGAACACGCAGGAGGAAGTGTGGGCTTCTCAAGAGAGAATCGCTTTAGCCTAGACTTTGATTTTAGACTGATGTCATCCCCCTGGAAGTACCCTCCCTGGGGCCATTTTTTCCTTTCAAAGCATATAATTGTGAGCCTCCCCACCATTCGTAATTCCAGTGCTCCCTCAGGACTCCACATGGATTTGCAACAATGATCTGGGAGTTTTCGCCATGTCTTTGGAATGGATTCTTGGGAAAGAGCGTTCGCGCTGATGATGTCACGTCATGCATCATCAGCTTTTTGCAGGCAGACGTGATGAGTCATGCTGCTATAGCAATTTCACCTTCTAAAATGTCTGCCTCCCAGAGTTTATTAGAAACAAACCGGACAACGGACATCACTATCCACTCGCAGAGCATCTCCGCCCCACCCCCAATTCCCTTGTGGTCATCGTAAACCCCAGTTCTCTACACCCAGCCCCCAGCAGTCAATAATCTCTTTTCTGTTGCTATTTTTTTCCCCTCTTTTCAAAGATCATGTGTGGAACTGTATAGTATGTGGTCTTTCGACTTTGTTTACAGACATAGAATAATGTCTTTGGCCTTTCGTTACTTAGATCGGGCTGTCCTAGAACTCACGGGATCCACCTGACCCTGCCTCCTGAGTGCTAGCATTAGAGCTGCGTATCACCATGTCTGGACTCTCATAAATTCTTTGAGATTACCTCATGCTGCTAAGTAGTATTCTAATGTGTGGACACCTCGTAGTTTATTTATCTGTTAAGCTGACTTTTGGACCTTCATTTTCTCCTGGTTTCTGTTGATTATGAGTGGTTTTGTAAAAGTTCAAGCACAGATGGTTCACAGGAACGCAGTGTTAATTCCTCCAGGGTAAATACACGAGCATGGTCTTGTTTAGATGGATTTTAGGCTAGGTGAATGCTCAGCTATTGTCTTAACTGACTTGTGCCATCTGCATCTGCCCCAAGGGCCCATGGGGATTGCAGTTGCTCAACACTCCTGTCTGCATAGGCTGCAGTCAAGTTTTCTGCTTTTGTCCCTGTTTCCCGTCTTAGTCCGGGTCCTGGTTTTATGCTCTGCTGCCGGCTTCCCTCCTCCCCCTCCCAGTTCTGATACAAACGTAGCAACATGCTGTGGTTTTGATTTGTGTTTCCCTAAGTGGCTGACGATGTGAAGCAATTCCCACTCACTCACTCATTTCCGTGCTTGGCTACTCTCTTATTCTTGGCTTTGAAGAGTTATTTGTATATTTTGGATACAAACGACTTGTCGGAGTTGTGTTGTGGAACAGTTTCTTTCCCCTGAAATCAAAACATTTCATCCTACAGGGAAGCTCTTTAAGCAGGGAGATAAAATAACTTCAAGACAGCTTCAGGAAGTCCCTAAAACTGACCAAATTCACTGGGTCCCTATCCAATTAAGCAATAAAAGGTGCAAAGATGACTCTTGAGATGGCCATGAGCTGCTTGGAAGAAACAGAAAGTAGCAGAGCTGCCTGGAGGAGGTTTAGATCGATGGGATCACTTGGAGAGTACCCTCTCCAACCTGGTGAGCTGCAGATTGTGTAGTGTGCTCCAGGTCCCCAGCTTGGTGAACTGTCACCCATGCTAGGTTGGCCTTTGGTGATGCATCAGTCTTTGGGCCATTTCTGCTCCTGTAAGTAACCCCTCACCCATATTCCTGTAACTCCAATAAAATTCACTGGTTTGGCAAGCTGGACTTTGGTGGCATCTGGATTTTCCTCTGTCCTGGGCTCCCCTTCTGGGCTAAGTAGATGTGCTTATTTTAGCCCTCCAGGAAAAGTTTTGTCATTCAGGAGGAATTATTGGAAAATAATTCCATTCCGAGACTTTGGATCTGCACTTCCAAGTAATGGTCGTGTCCCTGTAACCCTGGTGTTGGGAATATAGAGACAGATTGATCCCAGTGGCTTGCTGGCCAGTCTTGCTGAAAGAGAAACTCAGGTTCAGTGAGAGACCCTGCCTCAGGAAATTGGGTTGAAAGTGATGGAGTATGTGGAGGTTTGAATAGGAATGGCCCCATAGACTCGTGGATTTGAATAGTTGGCCCACAGAGAGTGGTACTAGTAGGAGGTATGACCTTGTTGGAGGACGTGTGTCACTATGGAGGTGGGCTTTGAGATCTCTTGTGCTCAAGCTAGGTCTGGTGTGTCAGTTCTCCTTCTGCTTCAGATCAAGTTGTAGAACATTCAGCTCCTTCTCCAGCAATATGTCTGCCTGCATTCCACCATGTTTCCCGCCATGATAATACCAGACCAATGTCCTGAAACTGTGAGACAGCCTCAAATAAATACTGTCCTTTATAAGAGTTGCCTTGGTCATGGTGTCTCTTCACAGTGCTGGAACAGTAACTATAACAGAGTAACACGCACAGTGTCAATCTCTGGCCTCTGTACACACACACACACACACACAGACACACACACTCACACACACACTCACACACATACACACACAAAGTAAAAAGTCAGCTATTCCCAAAGGAAGCAGGAAAAGAAGACAAGGGAATTAAGAGCAAACAGGACACACAGAAATCAAAGAACAGGATGATAGTCTTAATCTTAATCACACCAATAATTTCCTAAACCAATATCACAACAGAGAGGGCGATTTTGCTGTGTGATGATTTTATTTTCAAGTTCTCTATAATAAAGTTTTAATTAAATCAGTATTTAAAAAGACAAAGTTAGTCAGATTTTGTTAAAAAAAAAAAAAAGAGAGATGAAATTTAAACTTTGTGCCGCATAAATGAAGTTTCCTATGTGAGAGTGTAATAGGCTAAACGAAAAAGAAAGAATGGTCAGGCGCGGTGACACACATCTTTAATGTTAGAGCTGGGAAGCAAAGTCAAGAGAACCTCTGTGAGTTCAAGGCCAGCCTGGTCTACATAGGTCTAGAACAGCCAGGGCTACACAGAGAAACCTGTCTCAAACAAACAAAACAAACAAGAAGAACAAAAAAACAAAAGCACACTTGTACACACACACACACACACACACACACACACACACACACACACACACGAAGAAAAATGAAACAAAACAAAAGCAAGAAAAGAAAAAACAAAAGGAAACTAGCAAATTCAGAATTCCGTAAGGAAATAATCCTGACCAGAGTTAAAACCCAATGAACAAGAGAAGCAAAACAATGACTACAAGTGGATGTAACCAAGGTCGACGAAAGAGAAGGAAAACCAAGGAGCCTCAGAAAGACCAACAGGAAAACAAAGACCAAAGACACAAATGCAGCATGATGTTAAACTTGCCATGTGTTACAAATCCGTAAAACCGTTTAAAATTCAGAATAAATCTTAAAGAACCTGACTTGGGCAAACTATCTGAAGAGAGCACGTCACCACAGTAAAACAAGCAAAAACCAATTAGAGAATATTTTAGATATGTGAAAGGATCCTCGATGTTCTCACTTAAAGCGATAGTATGTAGCTCACCCCGTCACTCCAGCTCAAACAAAGAAACAAAAAACACACCGTGAGTGGAGACACTAGTAGCCAATGAAGAGGGAAGGTCTTGTAGGCAAAAGATGACACAGTGGGTAAAAGTGTGTACCACAAAAGCTCAGCTGACTTGTGGCACACACACACACACACAATAACGATATAATTTTAAATAGCAGAAAGGCGGATGGTCTTGTTCTAGCAGATGTTGTTGAGAATATGACACGGGCAGAATCCCATGCGTGTCTGGGAGTATCTGTTTTGTTTTGTTGTTTTTTTTTCTTTTTTCGGAGCTGAGAACCGAACCCAGGGCCTTGCGCCTGCTAGGCAAGTGCTCTACCACTGAGTTAAACCCTCAACCCAAGTATCTGTTTGAAACAGGAAACTTTGGAGGATAAAAGCTCACAATTAATTGGAGTGTGTGTGTTGGGGCGCCTGCATAGGTATATAGCTTTAACCAAATTCATTATACCCATTTCCTAGGTTAAATGCTCTAATGTATTCAATTTAAGTAAATTAGACCATGAAGTCTCATAGTGGTTGTTTTTTGGTTGCTTTGTTTTTTGTTTTGTTTTGTTTTGTTTTGTTTTTTTGAGACAGGGTCTCACTATATATCCTTGGCTGCTCTAGATCATGCTATTAGACCAGGCTGGGTTCAAGTTCAGAGAAATCCACTTGTCTCTGCCTCCTGAGTGCTGGGATTAAAGACACGCATCCGCTCAGTAGTTTGGGACACTGACTAAGAGGTCCTGAGTTCAAATCCCAGCATCCACATCGTGGCTTACAACCATCTGTGATGGGATCCGATGCCCATCCATGTCTGAAGACAGCGACAGGGTACTCATATGCATAAAATAGAAAAGTAAATTTTTAAGACACACCTCGCCATACCTTGCAAAAATCACATTTTTTTGTTAAAAGAGTGGAGAGTAAAAACGCTAGAGAGTGTGATGAGAAAGGAACTAATATCCTAGAGACTCTGAGACTACAGGGGACAGAAATGGGTGGGCACATTCACTTACTTTCTGCTTCTATCGGATCCATCACTCAAGGGCCAGTACAAGATATTCTGAATGACAGAAACACAGTCGCTAAGTGTGACCTTGAGGAGCCCCTCACTGCTTAGGGCAGTGTATGAGCCACCGGGTCGGTGAGTAAATTTGATTCTGGTGGTCATTCTAGAGAGCAAGTTTTTGTCAAAACATCACTATGCTCACTGAAATATTTGTATATATATTTAACCAAGAAGCTTAAATAAAGCTCAACATGAAAAAATACCATAATGAAAAAACATTGCTTTGTGTGCTAACTCAAAATTAATTAAAAATAAATTAGGCTTTAAAAATACCTAAACTTGAGAGCTTAGGGTTAGATGTACCTCACTGGAAAGCACTTATTGATAGAGTATTGTAAGGTATTCACCTAGCATGCATTCCTTAGGTCTTTGATGTGTTCTCCAACAGAAGAGAGAAAGAGAGGGCTGGAGGGATGGCTCAGTGGTTAAGAGCACTATGTTCTTCCAGAGGTGCTGAGTTCAATTCCCAGCAACCATCTGTAATGGAATCTGAGCCCTCTTCTGGTGTGTCTGAAGGCAGCTACAGTGTACTTATATACATAAAATAAATAAGTAAATCAAGAGAGAGCACTCTCCACTACAGGACCCCAGAATTAGCAACATACGTTTCTCAGTATCACCAGCCTCACTTCAAAAGCCAAACACCTACCTGTGGCCACCATGTTGGACAACACAGAAGGGGAACATTCTCATCGCTATAGACAGCTCCATGGAAGCCCTGCTCTCATTGGGAGTTAGACCAGCTTTCATGAGGCTTCACTTCCTATACTCTCTTCCGTCCACCAATTTTCCCTGTTTGCATTCTGTTTCCTTGTGCTGATTTTCTTCCCGCAGCGTGCCTATACCAACGTCATCATTTTTGTTTCGCTTTGTTTTGTTTTACAGTTGTTTTGTCAGTAATGATTCTCGAGACCGTTACAAACCAAGATCTGCCTGTGATCAAGTGTGTTTTAATCATTCATAAGAACAATGGCTCGGCGGCGGGAAAGTCATCGTCGCACGTCATGGTAATGTAATATGAACACAAGGCTTCCTCTGTTCTGCCCTGGAGGCTAGACGTCATAGGCTATTGAAACCCACCATGGCTAAGTGGGCACTTCTAACCCTTTAGTGTACTATGCGCTAGAGGGTCAGCTACCTTGCTACCATGGCATCAACCACATCCTGGAGGGTTAGAGGTCATGGGTTGAACTCCGGCACTGAGGGTCAGTGTATTTGTACATGCGTGTGCACGTGGGAAGATCTGTGTCATGTCCTCTTGTGGGTGTGGATTTGAAAGAGCACCCATACCCAGTGTGAAGAAGTGGTGAGCTCTTCTCTTTCTCTTTCCCTCCCCCTGTTGCCCTTAACATTTACTTGTTTGTGTGTTTATGTGTGGGGGCATCGGCAGGCGGGAGTGATGGTTCGAGGACAACCTATGAGAACTGGTCCTCTCCCTCTGCCACAGGCACCTTTGACCCCTGAGCCATTACATTACACTGCCTATATTCCCTTTCCTATTGTAATAAATATTAGCGAGAGCGAGAGCGAGGTCACAGCGCAGGGTTCCTTCCCGTCTTAAACATTTATGTTCCCGGATAAAACACACACACAGCCTTTATATATTTTTTTCAGCCTTTTTATTTTAATATAATATACCTGGTCAGCTGCCTACCCTTCATACTGGTAGAATTCATCTCATGTTATTACTTACTACGTTTCATCTGGGCTGCTCCAAGACACAACCAGGCAGTCCTCTGAGACGCGTTCTCTTGGCCCTAGGGCATGGCGGTTCTTCTTGCTCTCTCTCCAATGGCAGCTCTCCTTCTCCCGCCCGCATGTTCTTCTCTATCCCGTGGTGGCTTCTTCTGTCTTAGCCTCTTTCCTCCTTCCAGTGGTCCCAAGTCCGGGAAGCCTAAACCCCGCCCATGTCTCTTCTCCCCAGCTATTGGCTGCTGGCATCTTTATTTACCAATCAGAATTAACCGGGGGCGGGTCCCTCAGGCTACTTTCAGACTCCAACTCTGGGAGGCTGGCACTTAGCATTACAATAAACCGTAACGCTGGCGAAACCTCAACATTTTCCTTCTCTAAATATTTGTTTATTGTGATTTGATATGTATGAGTGTTTTGTCTGATGTATGTATGTATGTATGTATGTATGTATGTATGTATGTATGTATGTATGTATGTATGTGTATCACGTGCATCCTGGTGCCTGCCAAGGTTTAGAAGAGGGTGTCAGGTGCCCTGGAACTGGAGTTACAGGTAGCTATGAGCCGTCATGTCGGTGCTGGGAATGGAACCTGGGTCCTCTGCAAGAGCAGTCAGTGCTCTGATCGCTGAGCCATTTCTCTAGCCCCTGTTGCTCTCCCCTTAAAAATATCATTGCCGAGGGGTGGGGATTTAGCTCAATGATAGAGCGCTTGCCTAGCAAGCGCAAGGCCCTGGGTTCGGTCCCCAACTCCGAAAAAAAGGAAAAAACTATCATTGCCATTATTATTGTCATTATTATTATTATGATGATGATGTATTTTATGTGTATGGGTGTTTTTGTCTGTATGAATCTCTATATACCATATGTATACATGGTACCCACAGAGGCCAAAAGAAGACACTGAGTCCCCTGTAACTTGAATCCCAGAAGACCACGAGCTGCCTTGTAGGTTTTGGGGACCGAACCCGGGTCCTCTGGAAGAACAGCTTAAGAACATCTTAACCCCTGAGCTGACTCTCCAGCCACCTCTCTTTGATACTAGTCCTCTAACATGGCTCTCTTCCCAGCTGTCTACTTCTTCAAGTATATGTTTAGCGAACGCCCTGAAATGAAGGAAGCTTACATGACCCAGAACTGCAAATATTAGACATTTCTATACAGCAAATAAGAACTTATCAGCCAACTCCACAGACATTTCCAGGTTAGGATTCGGTAACTGTTTTCTTTCTCAGAGATAGAAAAATATAGAATGCTACGGCTTGCCCACACCCAACTCAGAGATTAGAAGTAATCTTGAGTTTTGAAAGCAATATGAAGTGAGTTTCAATAGCAATATTTTATATATATGTATATATGTGTGCATGTGAGATATATATGTGTATATATATATATGCATACATACATAATACCTCAACTTAAAACACTTTTTTTTCTTTTTTTTCGGAGCTGGGAACTGAACCCAGGGCCTTGCGCTTGCTAGGCAAGTGCTCTACCACTGAGCTAAATCCCCAACCCCTAAAACACTTTTTAAAAAAAAGTGGCAGAAACTTTTTTTTTTTTTTTTTTTTTTTTTTTGGAAACAAGGTTTCTCTGTCACCCTGGCTGTCCTGGAACTACTTTGTAGACCAGGCTGGCCTCAAACTCAGAGATCCACCTGCTTTTGCCTCCCGAGTACTGGGATTAATAGGTGTGTGTCACCATGCTTTTCTGGCAGAAGCATTATTGGTTTTAATTTTTAGAAAACTGGTATTGGCAGTGTAACGATCAGGCCTATCAATAAATAAGGCATTTTAGTATGTCATAGCGGAGAGCAGATGAAGTCCTTTTTTTTTTTTTTTTTTTTTTTTTTTTTTTTTTTTTTTTTTCGGAGCTGGGGACCGAACCCAGGGCCTTGCGCTTCCTAGGCAAGGGCTCTACCACTGAGCCAAATCCCCAACCCCAGATGAAGTCCTAAGTGAAAGCGTGTGGTTGACTGGAGCACTGCCAGTCAGGGACTTTCAGGAACGGTAATTCCTTCCCCAGGTCAGCCTCAGGAGAAGGGCAAGGATGAGTAAGGATGTCCACAGAGTCTGCAGAAAGTGTCAACCACAGCTTCTTCCTCCTGGGTGACTGCAGTCTGAAGCTCTCCCCCTCCACTGACCCCTCCCCAAATCAGCTAACCTGCCTCCTTGAGCTGTATATAATATGACAAAGGCCAGGCAGCTGGTGCGCCTCCATCAGACTGCCTGCCCCACCCGACCGCAGCTCTCCCTCATCCATGTCTGTGTCTGCTGTATACTCATTTTCTGGTCACCCCAGGACAGGTTGAGCTTGAAGTTTGCAGGTCACGGCATAGTAGCATTTCAGTGTGGATATAAAAGAATTAAGTGGCACTGGAGTTTCAACTTCTGGTGTCTTTCCAGTGTCAGGAAATAGATTCGCACATGTATGTGTTTTTACCACATATATTTATTTATTGTGTATGTGTGTGGGCAGCTAGGTATACACATGACCCAGAGGGAGTTGCACAGATCAGAAGACAACTCTTGGGTTGGGTTTGTGACTTCCAACATATGGATACCAGGGGTCAAATCCAGCTCTTCAGGCCCGGCAACTTAGACTTAGCTACTTAAACTTCCGGGCCATCTCCCCAGCCCCAAACATTGATTTCTTGTTGTTGTTCTTATTGTTTTGAGACAGGGTTTGTCTGTGTAGCCTTCATAACTGTAGAATTTGGTCTATAGACCAGGCTGGCCTTGAGCTCACAGAGATTCACCTGTCTCTGCCTCCTGAGTGCTGCTGGGATTAAAAGCATATACCACCACACCCAGCTCAAACACTGATTGTGTGTGTGTGTGGGGGGGGTGTTATGTGCCTTTGTGTGCAGTTCGTGCAAGTCCATCATGCACACGTGGAGATCAGAAGACCACATCTCTCACCCTCCACCACGTGGATCCCTGGGATTGAACTCAGGTCCTAAAGTCCTGTGGCGAGTGTCTTTACCACTGAGCCATCTCATCGACCCTATGTGCCTCCTTATAAAGACAATTTCATCCTGTTGTGGCTGTGTTTTGAGACAGGGTTTCTCTGTGTAGCCCTGACTGTCCTGGAACTCGCTCTGTAGACCAGACTGGCCTTGAACTTACAGAGAGAGAGTCGCCTGCCCTTGCCTCCTGAGTGCTAGGATTAAAGATGTGTGCTACCACACTTGGCTAAAGTCAATCTTTAAAGCAAATGCCTAGCTATTAGTCTTGGCCCCTACTCATGGATCCTGTGTTGCTATTTTAATATAATATTCCTGGGCACTGTTGAGGATCATGAGATGACCTAGTAGTTCCTAAAGCTCGCTAACAAATTGCTGGGCAAGCGCGGACTACAGAGAACTTGAGCGCTCGCCCTCAGCCTCTCATGGAAGTGAGTCTGCTCTGCTGGGATGTTGTCTCAGTGTGCTTCTGTCATGCTGACCAAGGCCAGGACTTGAGGGTGGAAGGGGCTGTTAGTTCTTGAGACATCGTTGTGGAAATCTATAGTCCAGTGGTGTTTCGAATGACCAAGCACCTCCCTGAGTAGATGCCTGGCTTATTCTATATTTATTAATTGAAATTTTAATTACAAGGAAGAGCTATGTCTTCTCCCCCATCGTGTTTATTTACCGAGTTATCTGTTTAGATTCACGCAGACTCGTGACATTTAGTGTTTGTGTAGATCTTGAGCCCATTCGGAGGGACACTCAACCACCATCACATGACTTTCCCTCCTGCATGTGTCTCTCTCCTCTTAAGTTCACGCTCAGAGCCATGAGGGCTCACTCCAGCCTTCCCTTTTCATTTTTATACTTCTCTCTGGAAGTGAGAGACCTGCTCGTACCTGTGATATGATTGCTATTTATTTATTTATTTATTTATTTATTCATTCATTCATTCATTCATTCATTCATTCATTCATTCATTCATTCATTCCATCCTGGTTTATAACCAGTCTCAAAAGTACTGGCTAGTATCCAGTGGGCTCTCGTGGAGCTGTGTATAGGATCTGTGTGCAGTGGTTCTGTCTTTTGCTACATAGTAACCAATGTTTATTGTCACAGTTATCTATGACGCATATATCTGCTGTCTTCTGCCCTACCCTTTTCCTTACAGCTTTGTGGCTTGTTTCCCACACAATGGGGTTCCTCTTGTTTCTATTCCACTTTGACGCCTTTCCATCTTATTCTCTTCACCTAGTTCCTCCCCCACACCCTCACCTTTCACTTTTTTGACACGGGACTTTATTTTATAGCCTAAGTTGGCCTGAAACCATGTAGCTCAGTCTGGCCTCAGACTGGGCAGTCCTCCCAAGTCTTGGAATCGAGGTTGCTACACTTGGCTGCTGGCTGATTGTTTTACTTTTAAATTTTATTTTGGATCCTAGAAGTCAAGAGTTATTAAAAAAACAAAACAAAACAAAACAAGATATATGCAGGGCTATGAGTTTAGCTTGGTGGTAGAACAGGAGCCTAGAATATGTGTGGCCTGGGGTTCCAATCCCAACACTGAAAAAAAAAATACACTTGGAGAGAGAGAGAAGTGTCAGTGGTTAAGGGCACTGGCTGCTTCTGCAGAGGACCTGGTTCTGTTCCCAAAACACACATGGTGGCTCACAACGATGTGTAACTCCACTTCAGGGAATCTGATGGCCTCTTGGGGATGCCTTTTTGGGCTCTGCAAGTTCCTGTACTCGTGTGATATACATAGATTCACATAGGCACACACACATATATATATTCATGTATTTTATTTTAGGAATAGATACTCAGAGAAATATCACCTTTGTACCTCTACTACTGAGCCCCACGTCTCTCTTACAGTTAGCACCTTCCGTGTACACAAACAAGTAGATGTGTATGTGTCTCATGCCTGCTTCTTCCTTGTGCATAACCACACACTTGAAGGTGGTGTAAGTGAGCCTTAGCTATAGGGAGACCCCCAAATGAGAGTCGAGAATGGAGTTCGATGCAAAAGCAAGAGGTGGTTTATTGTTCTAGTGCGCTGGGGTTGTCTCTCTCTCTCTCTCTCTCTCTCTCTCTCTCTCTCTCTCTCTCTCTCTTTTCTTTTTTTCGGAGCTGGGGACCGAACCCAGGGCCTTGCATCTCTCTCTCTCTTTAATAAAGATTTATTTATTTATTATATACACCGTAGCTGTCCTCAGACACACCAGAAGAGGGCATCGGATCCCACTACAGATGGTCGCGAGCCACCATGTGGTTGCTGGGATTTGAACTCAGGACCTCTGGAAGAACAGTCAGTGCTCTTAACCACTGAGCCATCTCTCTAGCCCCAGTCTCTCTTTTTATATAATTTTCGAGGGCAGATTATAGCAAGAGCAACTAGGTACATAACAATTGGTGGTCCTGGTGATCTTTATATTAATTGGCTGGGACAGGAGGGGGACTCAAGGACCCCCTGTAAGGCCCAGTGGGAAGTTCCAAGTTGGGCCTCTCTCAGTGGAGAGCATGGCAGTAGTCCTTTTTCTCTGAGGGGTACAGGCAATCCCTGCAAGTGAGTTCCCAGAGCATGTCCTTATTATTACTGTTTTTTATGGCTACATCATACTCCACTGCGTGGATATACCTCGGTTTGTTTAGTCACTCTCCTCTGTTGGAGCATTTACATTGTTTCCATTATCTTGACATTGCCGATAGCACTGTAGTTGATGTTACTAATTGTTGGGTGACACATTTCTAAAAGTGCTGGCTCAGACAGCAAGTGCATGTATGGTTTTTTTTTTTTTTTTCCTTTTCTTTTTTTCGGAGCTGGGGACCGAACCCAGGGCCTTGCGCTTGCTAGGCAAGCGCTCTACCACTGAGGTAAATGCCCAACCCCATGTATGGGTTTCTTAGGTGTGTTGCCAAATTCCCCTCCGGAAGGCTGTGTGAACTCCTAAGCAGTGTGTGAGAAATGTCCCCTTCCTCAAAACCTCACTATCAGAATGTGTCAACAGACTTTGTGTTTGCCAGTCACTGTGATGAGAAGCGTGCGGGCTTTCAACATCTTCATGTATATTTGAGGGCCGCTCCCTGTATATAGTTTTTGAAAGAATGGGACCATTAAAATTTTGTTTTTTAGATTTATATTGTGCACATGAATGTCTTGCCTTTATGTATGTCTGTGCACCATGTGTCTTCCTGGTACCCTTGGACCTCAGAAGAATGTGTTGGATCCTTAGGGATTGGAGTCAGAGAGGGCTGTGAGCCTCCATGTATGTGCTGGGAACCAAACCTGGGTCCTTTGTAAGAGCGGCTGGTGCTCTAACCACTGAGCTGTCTCTCTAGTCACTTCTCCTTTCTTTCCTTTTTAGATTAAAAGTGGATCATTTTCGTTTGCTTTATTTATTTTTTTTAACGACTCTCTGGCTCTTATGATGACTGCAGATATGTTGGGCGGTTTGGTAATATCCAGAGGCGTTACATGGGGGAGGTTCAATGACAGAATGTCTCCCGGGTAACATGGACAAGGCCACCTTTGATCCCCAACATTACAAAAGAGGAAAAAAGAAAAAAACCTGATACAGAAAATACTTAATCATCGGGGGCTTCTACTGTGCCTTTGATCATTCAGTTCCCAGATAAAACACACACAACTCTATATTTATGATAAGCCGTTAAAGCATTAGAGCTGGATGGGTATCAACCCTCTGTGCTATTGGAATCGATAACCCCAAGTTATAACTGGCCATGTTCCATCTGGGCCTCTCTTGATCCCAATTGGCCGGCCCTCATAGCCATGTTTTATGACTCACTTATCCCATGGTGATTTCTCCTTTCCTCTCCAACTTTTCCCTTCCCCTATGGGCTCCTGCTTCAGATCCCAAGCTCAGCATCTGAAACTCCACCTACCTCTCTTCTGCCCCGCTATAGGCTGTAGGCATCTTTATTGACCAATCAGGGATGACTTGGGACAAGGTTACGTAGTGTCACTTGATCTGTGTGAGAATCTCCTAGTTCCCAAGGCAACCGGAGCCAGTATGTAGCACAGCAATAGGACAGACCAAACCTTAACAATGTCAAATTAAGGAGCAAGGTTTGCATACAAAGACTGGTAAACCTAAGATTTCACTCAGAGACTCAGACCTATAGAATTCAGCATTACAGTACATAGCAACAGACCAAGCCTCAGCAAAGATCATAGAGCTCGGCTGTGGTATGCATGCAGCCATGGTTCCATAGAGAAGTCTTGTCTCAAAACAGAGGGAAGCTGGGTGTGGTGGTGCCTGACGTTAATCCCAGCAAAGGCAGAGGCTGGCAGATCTCTTAGTGTTGCAGCCAGGACAGTCTACATACAGCACCAGTTCTCAACATGAGTGTCATGACCCCTTTGGGGCCACATATCAGATACCCCGCATATCGGTTATTTACATTATGATTCATAACAGTTACAAAACTTTAGTTATGAAGTAGCAATCAAGTAATTTTATGGGGTGTATTCGGTATCTCCACAATATGAAGAACTGTGGCTGGAGAGATGGCTCAGAGGTTAAGAGCACTGGTTGCTCTTCCAGAGGTCCTGAGTTCAAATCCCAGCACCCACATGGTGGCTCACAACCATCTGTAATGGGATCCGATGCCCTCTTCGGGTGTGCCTGAAAGCAGCCACAGTGAACTCACATAAATAAAATAAATCTTTAAAAAAAATGGACATTGACTATAAATGTGAAGGACATATTAAAGAGTTGCAGCATTAGGAAGGTTGAAAGCCACTGACATAGAGTTGTAGGCCAGCCAGGGATACACATTGAGACCCCGTCTTGAGGAAAGAAGGAAGAATGGACAGACCACAGTGTCTGTAGCTTCTTGCTGGTGTGCAGACGTAGGTAATACTGAGGGCTACCTTGCAGGAAGTCGCTGGTCCTAAAAGGCTTGCTCGTGGTCCCCGGTGTTGGTGGTAAATTGCCCTTCATCGTCCCTCATGTCCTAGGTCCCCATTCACCCAGTTCACCTCAGGGACACTGTCTGTAGCCATAACATAGTGGGGTGGCAGAAATCTTTCAGTTTCCAAAAGGAGCTGAGTTCAGGGTATGATCCTGGCTGCCTGGAGACATATATACCTGCAAAGGTAACTTTCATTCTCCTGATATAATGGTTGCCTCAGAGGCTTAGTGGCTCCGTCTGCTAACCTAGGCCTAGTCCTGGAAGCCTCTAGCTTCCATACAATCTAATCTAGGCTTAGAATATTTTCAGCCTCTGAGACTTACTGCTGAACAAGCTCCCCCTTTAGTTCTTTTTGAGCTCTAGCTGGCTGGTCAACTCAGCAGTCTCTGGGTCAAACTCCTCTCCTAGAAAACTGATTCAAACCAGGTTCTCTCAGCTCTGCTTGGCCTCGTACTAACTCTGGCAATCTGTTCTCATCTTCTGGCTCCTTCTCATTCTCTGGCTCCTTCTGACTTCACCTCTGTCTAGCTTGTTCTCTTTGCAACCTGTTTCTCTATACAACTGTCCTGTTAAAACTGCCCTCTCTCTTCTTCCTCTGTCCTGATCTCTCTTAAGTCACGCCCCTTTCCTCTCTCTCCTCATGAGAGTTGGGCATATCCTATTCTGTCAAATCTTTCTCTGACTCATCACTTTGTCTGCCTCTCAATTAGGCATCACTTTCAACCACGGGTGTGTCCTTCTACAAACTAACTCTACCTTCATGGTCTGGGATTACAGGCGTGTGCTAAGGGTATGTCTATATTCCATAGGATATGGATTTAATCCATAGAAGGATTAAAGTTGTGAGCTAAGGCTGAGCCGCACCACAACTAGAAACAGTTTTTTTTTTCCAGTAAACAGCACAATCTCAGGGTTCACTGTGTGAACAAATATTCTGCAACATAAGCCCCTTGGACTGATGGGTTCCTGTGTTTAGCTGTTCTTCCAGCCAAGGATTCACGGGGAGCAGGCTTTTTCGCACTCCCTGCATTCCCACTGAAGTCCCAGGGAGGAATGGACTCTTACCCACACCAGAGGGACCTCCCACTTTCTCGCCTTCTCTTTTGCTTCTGCTTGGTCACTTTCACTTGCACTGCCCTTCCCTATTCTGGGCCTGTTCAATCCTCCTGTGATTTTCATTTCTTTGGGGGTCAGTGTGTGCCCAGCATGTGCTGTGTTGCTGAACTTACCCACCGGCCCTTTGGTTCTATGTGTGCCCAGAGTGTACTGTGTGGCTGAGCTTACCTTCCAGCCCTCTGGTTTTTCTGTCCATGCCTCCTTTGTTCCAGTACTGGATTTTGAACTGGGACCCTGCTCAACCATGCAGAACTCCACCACCCTACCCACTGAGGTACAGTGCTCAGTACCCATAGCTTTTCCATTTGCATGGTCTCATGTTCTCAGCAGGACAGGGCTCTGGGGCCTTTGGACCAGTCACTGTGCGTTCACGAGCCTTTGTTCTCCTTATCTTTTCCTCATGGGGAAACAGCATCCATCATGATTCTGAAATCACTGAAATCAAGTGTACACCTGTGGTGGACATCCCCAGGGTTCAAAGAAGTGCTTCATTCTGGGGTCTGAAGGAAAAGCGAGCTGACCGGTATGCTCTGAAACCGGACGGGGCCACCTCCACACATCTTTTGCTTATGCGAATTGGCTATTCAGTTGTTTTCCCCTTTTCTCTACCATGTCCTCAATTTTTAAAAGCATTTATTTATTTTATTTTATATATATGTTTTGCCTGTGTTTATGTGTACCGTATGTGTGCGATTTCCTCAGAGGCCAGAGAGGGCATCAGATAATGTGGAGCAGACAGTTGTTAGCTACAATTGAAACAGGTTCTTCTGGAAGAGCATCCGGTGGTCTTCACCGCTGAGCCAGCTCTCCAGCACAGTGAGACCTTCTTAGTAGGTACCAGCGTAGTTGGACAGCCATCCTAGTTAGGGTTTTATTGCTGTGAAGAGGCACCATGACCACAGCAACTCTTATAAAGGACAACATTTAAATGGGCTGGCTTACAGTTTTAAAAGTCCAGTCCATTATGAGCCTGGTGGGAAGCATGGTGGCACACAGGGAGACACGGTGCTGGAGAAGGAGCTGAGAGTTCTACATCTTGATGAGCAGGTAGCAGAAAGCAACACTGATCCCACATTGGGTGGAGCTTGATTTGAGCTTCAAAGCCCCACCCCCACAGTGAGACACTTCCACTCACAAGGCCACGCCCACTCCATCCTCCTAATAGTGCCACTCCCTGTGAGCCTTTGAGGGCCACTTTCGTTCAGACCACCGTGTATGCCGAATGTCGACAGACACTCAAACAGGTTTAATGCTATGAAAGCGAATTCAACAATGTTCCCTCAACACCACAGGTTCCAGAATCCCCAGAGGACCTCCGGTGTGCCCCGAAGCAACGGAGTGAAGGGGTGGTCTATGAAGCTGTCACTGTGGAGGTGGCCCAGTCTTCGTCCTTCACACTGCAAGTACAGCTCACCACCCCGGGGGATGTTTCTTGCCTCTGGGTCTTTAAGCACAGCTCGCTGGGCTGCCAGCCACACTTTGATTTACAGAACAGGTGAGAGCGGACACAGACCAAACCGGTTTCAGTTCATTTGGACCCCTGCCCTTGTTTGTTTGCTAGGTTTTTTTTTTTGGGGGGGGGGTTGTTCGCTTTTGCTTTTCCCTGAATTCAAGATTCTCCTGCTGCTTCTGTCTAACGGATGCTGAGGTTTATAGGCCTGACTGAGACGCCATCCTCGGGTGCTTGCTTTAACTTACCCCCGGTGAAATAATGAACTCACAAAGGATTAGGATAATAGACACATGACACAGTGTATCTGTCAGTCATAGGACGTGCTGCCCCGAAAGGGACAATAGTGGCATCTGTGGGCATCAGCTGATGGTGACGAACCATCCTTCTTTTTCTGTTACCACAGACTAGTGATAATGTCAAGGATGTGTGGTGGGACGGGCAAGTCCAATGCTGCTCTGAAAATATAAAACCCAGGGCATTGGGGAGATGGCTCAGTGGTTAGACACACGGGCTGCTCTTCCAGAGGATTCAGGTTGGGTTCCCAGCACCCACACAACCACTCGAAACCGTGTGTGGCTTCAGCTCCAGGAGATCTGATAGCCTCCCTGAACACAGCATGCAAGGGATGCACATGAATATGTGTGGGCAAAACGCTCATGCATGCAATAAGAAGGAGTGAATATCTATACACCTAGATAAATATCATAAATATTTAAGATAATTTAATTTTAAAGGTTTATATACATATAAATATGTATATAAACATATGTGATCTGAAACCTTGATTTGCCCTGACAAAGTATCTTGTTATCAGATATGAGATACATTTGTACAAAATGTTTATAGTAACTAATAGTACCCCATAACCTTGTAAATGACCTAAAATTGTGGCTTTTCCCACCGCTGTAGCCCTCTTACCCTGCTGAGCCAAAACTCGCTTTGAGTGTGGGTGTTAGGTACGAGTCACTGCTCAGGCTGAGCCTGGGTGCTGCACAGAGCCGGGTTCTGCACGGGGCAGCCCTTAGCCACGGCTTCCAGGATGGCGGCCTCAGGGAGAAGCTGATGCTGTTTCTTCTGAGTATTTGCAGAGTATCCAATCCTCTTTCTCATCCCACAGAAGAATTGTTTCCATGACCATCTTGAACGTTACAGAGACCCAGGCAGGAGAATACCTACTCCATATTCAGAGTGAAGCCACCAACCACACGGTGCTGTTCACAGTGAATGTAAGAGGTAAGTGTGGCCCGCTCCCGGGTACTTCCTGCATCCCCGGGCAGCGCCTCACTCACCTGCGGGGTCACCAAAGGCAGGCACTCAGGGACTTCTTAACACAGACCTAGAAGAATTGGAAAGAGGATTTTGACTTGGGAATATTAAAAAAAAAATTCTGTGTTTTCAATTTTCTCCCAGGCTAACCTTAAACTCAGTATGTAGCCTTGAAGTCACAATCCTCCTGCCTCATCCTCCCAAGCCTTTTGATTGCAAGCACTCGGCACTATGCTAACTAAGTGTCCTGAGTTCTGTTTCTGGTTCTAAGACTATCAGCTTTTGAGGGCTGTTGAGTCTTTCTGAGACTCAGTTCCTTTATCCATAATAAAAGGGGGCGGTGAGAATCCACACCATGGCTCGGCTGTGAAGAACGCTGGCTGCTCTCGCAGAGGACCTGGCTGGGATTCCTAGCATGCTCGTGGCAGCTCACAACTGTAGGCCACTTCAGTCTTAGGATACAACACCCCTCTGACCTTTGGGATGTACATGATACAGAGACGTATGCAGGCAACACACCCGTACACATACAAAAATGAAATGAAATTAATTTATCTAAAAAAAGATACATGCCTCGTGGACTTACAGTCTCAGTGGGACCTAACGGGACTTTCTAAAACAGTGACACTGCTCACCATCTCCTATGCCCAGGCAGCACGGACCCTGACACATGCCACTGTGGTGTCAACCCTCGACCTTTAGCTAGTATAAATGAGGAACAATTTTCTTTTAAATTTTAACTCAAGTGAACGAATTAAGATCCGAAATTAGATAACTACAGACAGCCCGTGGCCACTGCCGAGGACCATGTTGGTTTGTGCAGAGGCAAACTGTCGGTGTGGTTGGATGTTGGCACGTAGTTGGTAGCTGCGTGGGCAGCAGAGGTGCCAACAGCATAGGCTCCGTGGGGTCTGCTCATTTGGTCTCGTTACCCACAGGCCTCTTGCTTGCAGACTCGCACCACACACCCTGTTTTCCTTCCTGTGACTGCAGAGGTGGCCTGCACGTACAGAGAGCCATGTGTCTCTGGGGGTTCAGGCAGTGCCACAGGCTCAAGGTGGACACCACTACCCCTAAAGTTGACTGCCACACGTTGCCAGGGTGTGTCCTTTCCCCCTGTGGGTGACTCAGATACACAGAGCTGAGGCACTGTGCAGCCACACAGGGGCCTGTCAGGAGTGACCACAGAGGCCCTCCATTTTGGACCTCTACACGCCCCATCTCAGGCGCTCGCAGAGGTTGGCCTGTGTGTGGCTATGAACACAGACACCTGATGTGTTTGCGACTGGCAAAGCTGGGAGGGGGGAACGAGAGCCAGATCTGCACTCGCTCATCGCCCACTCAGAGCCACTTATGGTCCTACAGTCATAGCTCCTAGCACTGGGGGATGTGCTGGGTTCCCTGAGGGTCACCATCCTGGGCCACACAGTCAGCCTGCATGGCAAAGTCAAGTACGATGCAGTCTCACCCATTTTCTCAAAGAAGTGACTAAAACAGGAACATGGCCCCAGAAGTACATAACTCAAGAGCTGTCTTGTGCTACTCTGGGCTTGAGCCTCCACCTCTGCACCATTCCTACCTCCTAAGGCCTCTTGTGGGACATTAAGTATGGGGTCTTAGCCCAGTGAGGATACAGAATGTCATGGGCTCCTTCTCTCTCTCTCTCTCTCTCTCTCTCTCTTTTGCAACTGCACACAAGCAGTTGTGTGTGCTGGGTAGGGGGTCGTCTGTGTTTCTATTTTATTTACAATGGCTTCCATTCCCCTCAAGTTCTACAGCCATAATCCTGGCACTTGGGAAGCTGAGGCAGGAGGATCCAAAGCTTGATGCCAGTCTGAGCTACATAGTGAGTTCTAGGCCAGCCTGGGCTACATGGCAAGAGTGTCTCAGAAAGAAAGGAAGAAAGAAAGAAAGGAAGGAAGGAAGGAAGAAAGGAGGGAAGAAAGAAAGAAAAGGAAAAGAAAGAAAAGGAAACAAAAGAGCAAAGAGGGGGCTGGAGAGATGGCTCAGTGGTTAGGAATATTTGCTGCTCTTCCAGGGTACCAGAGTTCAGTTCCCAGGACCCACGTGATAGCCGCCAAACAGCCATAAACTGCAGTTACTTGGGATTCGGTACCCTCAAAAAAGAAAGTACAATGTTCGTTATGACTTTCCAGCCTTCCCTGGTGGGGATGAGCTGTGAAAACGAAAAGTAGGAAAGACTAGATGACTGCAGTGTGTAGTGGGGGCTGGGCTACTCCAGTGTAGAGGAGGGGTTGGGTGACTGCAGTGTGGAGGAGGGGCTGGGCATAAGTTCAGTGATCAAAAGCAGGACCCTGTTACAAATAAATAAATAAATAAATAAATAAATAAATAAATAAATAAATACCAAACCCCATCTTTGTTCTAGAAAATTAACTGATTTTCTTCTGAGACTTACTCTAGTCCTGCCTAGCCCTCTGTAGACCAGGCTGAATCCTTGAATACACAGAGATCGGCTTGTCTCAGCCACCCATGTGTGGGACAAAAGCGTGTGCCACCACTCCTGCTGCTCTGCTGCTTTTAATTTTGCATTTTTTTTTCCCAGATGAAAAACTACAGAGCAGCCATGATAGCAAAGCACTTGGGACTTGATCAGTTGGGGATGGTGGGGCTGGGGGTGGGAACAGGGGTAGGGGTGGGGACGGGGGCAGGGATGAGGACGGAGGTGGCTTGGGAGTGGGAGGGGAGATGGGGACGGGGCGGGGTTTAGTATTTCATGGGGATCGGTTGGAGTGATACAGAGAAAGTCCACCCCAGGAACCCTGAGTTAACTCACACAAGTACTTTGCATAGTAACTGTGGCCTCAGTTCCTAACTGAAGATGTTTAAAGGACTGTCACAGGGAAACAAACAGCAAGGTTTTCCTTTCTCTAAGATAAGGTCTCAGTGTGTAGCCCAGACTGGCTTGGAGCTCAGATCCTCCCACTTCCTACATTCGGGGATCACAGACACGCACCCCGCCTGGCTTCAGTGCTCTATTTAAAAAGGGAGAAAAAACTTGAAGTAGGGCTGTCCAACCTTTGAAAAACCACAACATGACAGTGTGGTCTGCAAATGTCTTGTCCCCATTCAGAACCTTTCTGGGAACGTGACACTCAAGGGTGCTGGCAAGTTGGACAAACATTGATATCCCTAATAAAGTATAGAGTTGGAACAAGGTTTAGAAATTTTTGGAATAAAAGATGAAAACTGCCACAGAATGGGAAAAGAAAAATACTTGCGGTCTACAAGAGGACCTGTACTATTAACTACAGGTTAATAGTAATAACATATAAAGAGCGTCTATACACAGACAAGGAGCAAAGCTAAAGCAAAATATCTCCTCCTCAGTAGTTGAATAGTTGCTTTTGTATCTGTATTTAATGTATGTGTATATGTATGTGTGAGTATGGATGTGTGTGTATGTGTGTATATGTGTGTATGTGTGTATATGTGTGTATGTGTGTGTATGTATGTGTATATGTGTATGTGTATGTGTGTGTATGTGTGTATGTGTATGTGTGTGTGTGTATGTGTATGTATGTGTGTATGTGTGTGTATGTGTGTATATGCGTGTGTGTATGTGTGTGTATGTGTATGTGTGTGTATGTGTGTGTGTTGTATGTGTATGTGTGTGTATGTGTGTGTGTGTGTGTGTATGTGTGAGTATGGATGTGTGTGTGTATGTGTGTGTGTATGTGTGTTTGTACATGTGTATTTGTATGTATGTGTTTCCTTGTGTATGTGTGTATATGTGAGTGAACATGTGTGTATATGCGTGTGTGTATGTGTGTGTGTGTTGTGTGTATGTGTGTGTGTGTGTGTGTATGTGTGTATATGTGTGTGTATGTGTGTGTGTGTGTGTGTGTGTGTGTGTGTGTGTGTGTGTGTGTGTATGTGTGAGTGTGAGAGTGTGTGTGTGTGTATATGTGTGTATATGTGTGTGTGTGTGTGTGTGTATACGTAAGTTCTAGTCTGAATGGCAGGCTAAGCTCAACCTCTAAATTCTGCTCCAGTTTTAACTCCATCCTACTGTTTCTGCCTTTCTCCACTGTATTCACTTGCACCTAGTTGTAGATGGAATTATGAGAAGAAAGTAAACTTTAAACTTTGTATAAGACCTCTGTGTTCTCACCTTTCCTCTCCTTTTATATCCCATCTCGTGACTTCACCTTACTAGTTTATCTATGGCCTTATGAACCCTAAGGAACTGACAAGAGATCCTATATAAACCTGATGTCACATGCGGCCTGCTTTATGTGCGATCGCGATGCCTTTAATCCCAGAGCTTGGGAGGCAGAGGCAGGCTGGTCTCTGTGAGTTTCATACCAGCCTGGTCTACATAGCAAATTTCAGGCCAGGAGAAGCTGTAGAGCGAGACTCTGTCTCAAACAAAACAAAACAAAAACCTGACCTCACCTGAGGATGGGGAGGAGCCAGACTCTTCTGTGGTGAGGTAGATTAGCTCTTTAGAAATGCTGTTGTATTTTTGAGGGGCTCTGGGGACCATCTGAAGTGTTAAGGCGGCCATGTTTGCGGTGCCTTAGATACACAGCTATGCGTGCTAAGAAGACCTTACTTCAGAAAGATGGAAAACCAGGACGCCCTGCTCTGCATCTCTGAGGGTGTTCCAGAGCCCACTGTGGAGTGGGTGGTCTGCAGTTCCCACAGGGACAGGTAAGACATGCCTCAGGGTGACCGTGACCAGCGTTCCTGTCAGAACGTCAGCTGTTTTCTACAGGCATTGACTTCACACTGTATGTGAAATCTGATTTTGTTTTCCCCTTCATTTCAACGGAATCACTGCTTGGAATTCATGGTGAGGAATGGGTGGTTTTCGGCAAGAGATCCTTTGAGAGCCCTTGGGGTAGCTGAAGGACTCTCACAGTCATTTGCACGGCTGAAAAGACTGAACTGTGGGGTTGTTGGGTTCCAGAGCCTCAGGGAGGAGTTGGGGGGGCGTCGTAATGTCCTTATGATAAGAAGTTTCTTATGAGTAAATGTTTCACTTGTGATCACTCTGTTTCCTCTCAAGAGGCCGTTTATAGAATTGTTAAGGAGCTGGAATCCAGAGTCTGAGACCTTTGAACCCTTGTTTGTGTACCAGGCTGTGTGGCCTCAGACAAGTTAGTTAAGCTCTCTGTTACTTCATCACAAGAGTGAGGATAGAAGAAACACAAACAAAAATAAAAATAGACAGGTTTTTAAAGGAAGAAGAATGGGGTTGCCTGGATAACCAAGTGAGCTGAGATGCAAAGCCACAGAGCCAGCCGGGCAGGGTGCTAGGCACAGAGCGTAAGGCATCTTCTGCCTTTACCTGAGTTACAGCTCAGTTCCCAGGAGGCGAGCAGTCCTGCCATCCAAACTAGCCAAATGGACTATATTTGCTGAGAACCAAGTGGGATAAAGCAAGAGAGAGGGGAAAGTCCAAACCAAATCTGTTTCCTTAATACTGTTAAGGTGACCTTGAATTTCAGAAGACCAATCAATGACCTCCACCGTGTGTGCCATGCATGTGTTCGATGTGCATATTAACTGTGAAGGTTGGAAGAGTACATGAGTGTGACAGTAGTTGTCTCAGGGGTGATAGGAAGTTGGCAACTTCAGATTTGAAAGGAAATTTGAAAGGCTGTGCACATGACTCACTGGAGAAAGACAATGAGAACAACTCCTAGAGCTATCACCTACCCTGGGAAAGCCACGTGGGGGCGTTTCCTACCCAGGCAATGCAGAAGAGTGTCACTCTGTACACCCTACCTTTGTCTGGGGGTCTTCCCTTCGAGTCACACCTCGGCCTTCCTCTCCAGTTCCCTTTGGGAATTCAACCTGCTGCTTCACTCTCCTGTCCTCCTCTGTCCTTGGAAGAAGACATTCCAGTCATGTTGAGCTACGTCAAAGACCAGCTAGCTGTGCTTCTTGTCTCATCTTCTTTCTGAGTTCTTCTGTGTTTTCTTTTTGGCCTTTCTTTAAACAAGAACCAGAAGAAAAAGGAGGAGGAGGAAGAGGAAGAGGAGGATGTGGAGGAGGAGGAAGAGGAGGAGGGGGAGGAGGAGGAGGAGGAGGAGAAAAAGAAGTAGTAGCAGTGGTTACCAAGCATTGGTGCATAATGACACACACCTGTAATACCAGCACTCAGGAAGCTGAGGCAGGAGGATCCCTGGGAGTCTGAAGCCAGCCTGGGCAATACAGTGAAGTCAAAGCCAACCTGAACTATATGGAGATAGCCTGTCTATGAAAAAAATTCACAGGGTTGGGGATTTAGCTCAGTGGTAGACCACTTGCTTAGCAAGCGCAAGGCCCTGGTTTCGGTCCCCAGCTCTGAAAAAAAGAAAAGAAAAAAAAAATTCACCAAGCAAAATACAATCTGAAGTATCAGATAATAAAGTAAGAATGTAACATTATTCTAACTAGAGACAGAGTAGCTAACTGGTCCCTGCAGATCCCAGGCTGGATACAATTGAGTTTACTTTTTCAGCTTCACTTTTCTTCCATCCCTTAAAATATGCTTTGTAATTTCACCGGCTAAACATGCTGTTCCCCCACCCCCTGTGCTGGTGGCCTTGAGCACAGGTCCTCACATATGCCTCGTAAGGAGTCTACACTGAGCGGTGCTGGCAGTCTGTTAGCTGTCATTTTGAAGCATTTCCTGAAGGAAACCTACCTTATAATTGCAGCTGTAGAGAAGAAGGCTCTGCCGTGGTCAAAAAGGAGGAAAAGGTACTTCACGAGCTATTCGAAACAGACATCAGATGCTGTGCGAGAAATGCACTGGGCCAAGAATGCACCAAGCTGTTCACCATAGGTAATGCGGGACTGTCAGCTATGTGTCCTTAGTGACTGTTCCTAAGGGACCGAGAGCATCTGCGTGCCTAATCATTCATTCCACTTCAGAAAGTTGATGGAAAGTTATACCAAAATCCGGATCTTGATTTGGTGGTCCACATTCTGGCTTAAAAGCAAGTAAACACCCAGGTATGGCCCAGCGTGGTGGCCCATGCCTTTAATCCTTCTTTCATAGGACTTGGGTTTGTTTTGATTTGACTTAGGTACTCGGCTCAAACCCAGGGACTCAGAGCACCTGCTCTGACACTGGAAAGTTCCACTCCAGATCTTTCGCACCACTTTAATACGTTTATTTACTGTGTGTGTGAACGTGCACGCGCATCCTTCCACCCCCCACCCCCACCCCCATGCTATAGTGTGCATGTGGAAGTCGGAGGTCTACTCATGGGTGTCTGTTCTTTCTATCAAAAGGGGCCCCTGGGTCAAATACAGGTCATCCAGCGTGGCAGTGGCAGGACCTTCTATCCACGGAGTCATCTTGATGGCCTGGTCATTCCGTTTAAAATGTAACATGACAGAGTCTATAAGGGAGGGTTTTCTGCAACAAAGGGTACTGCATCTCTAGAGGGTGGTTTTTCTTTATTGTTTTTTAGCTTTGTTCTGCTCTGTGGCCCCGGGCCTTCTCCAGGTCACCCTCTCCTGCCCTGATCTTCTCAGCTCAGCATTGTTTTATCGTCTTGATTAGTAATGTTGGGGATGCGGACACCATTGCTTTAAGTTGTGAAAATGACATGCTTTTTTTCTTGGTCTTATCTGGGATGTTCTTATCTTCTAGATCTAAACCAGGCTCCTCAGAGCACACTGCCCCAGTTATTTCTGAAAGTGGGGGAGCCCTTGTGGATAAGGTGCAAGGCCATCCATGTGAACCATGGATTCGGGCTCACCTGGGAGCTGGGAAACCAAGTCCTGGAGGAGGTAATGGTGCCCTGGGTATTTAAGGCGAGCTCCCAGCGTGGGCGGGAAGCCTGGACTGCAGACTCTTGTTTCATTAACACCCAGGGCAGCTACTTTGAGATGAGTTCCTACTCCACCAACAGATCCATGATCCGGATTCTCTTGGCTTTCGTGTCCTCTGTGGGAAGGAACAACACCGGATATTACACCTGTTCTTCCTCAAAGCATCCCAGCCAGTCCGCGTTGGTGACCATCCTAGGTAACAGGCCGCTCGTGAAATCTGGGTTTTGCTTGCTTCTTAATGCTGTCCTGGAGATTGGTTGGCCTTGAAATCACAGAAATCTACCTGTGTCTGCCTCCCCAGTGCTGGGATTAAAAGCATGGGCCACCAAGCTTCTCGCTACTTGTGTGTTTCGTTGCTTTTAATGTGGAATGCGGACTAGGTGATGGAGATCGAATTTCAGAATCATTTTCCATCAAGACACTGAACAGGAAGGCTGGTGAGATAGCTCGGTCAGAAAAGACAATAGCTGCCAAGCCTGGTGGCCCGAGTCCCATCCCTGGGACCCCTGGTAGAGAGGACTGACTGCTGTGAACTGTCCCCTGACCTCTACATGTGGCCTTTATCACACCAAAAACAATACATGAGTGTAATTTTTTAAAATATTAACTTTTATTTTTATGTCCATGGGTATTCTTCTGCATTTATGCCTGTGCCCCAGTGTGTGTGTGTGTGTGTGTGTGTGTGTGTGTGTGTGTGTGTGTGTGTGTGTGTGGTGCCTGCAGGGGCCAGAAAAGAGCATCAGATCCTTTGGGATGGGAGTTACAGGTGGTTATGAGCTGCCACAAGGGTGCTGGGAATTAACCGAAGTTCTCTGGAAGAGCAGCCAGTGCTCTAACTGCTGAGCCATCTGTCCAGCTAGAAATCGTAAAAGAAGCCGAATTAGAATAGCATGGTCAGGGGGTTGGGGATTTAGCTCAGTGGTAGAGCGCTTGCTAGGCAAGCGCAAGGCCCTGGGTTGGTCCCCAGCTCCGGAAAAAAAAAAAAAAAAAGAATAGCATGGTCAGGATAAGCTTCCCTCTGCCTTGCTCTCTGTGCTCTGCCCTACCCCTCCTTCTCCTCAGAGGCCAATGGCCACCAGCCCGAGAGGACAAAGGGAGCAGAGACAGAGAGCAGGATCCAGAGTGACCCCTGGAGACTGCTGCAGTGAAATGAGTCCACTTTACTGTTTCAGGATAGGGTAGATAAGGACATTTTTAGGGTTACGAATTAAAAGGGCTAACCGGTCCTAACATCATTTGGGTGGGAAGGGCTGATTGGTTATTGTCTTAGTCAGGGTTTCCATTCCTGCACAGACATCATGACCAAGAAACAGGTTGGGGAGGAAAGGGTTTATTCAGCTCACACTTCCACATTGCTGTTCATCACCACAGGAAGTCAGGACTGGAACTCAAGCAGGGCAGGAAGCAGGAGCTGATGCAGAGGCCATGGAGGGATGTTACTCACTGGCTTGCTTCCCCTGGCTTGCTCAGCTTGCTTTCTTATAGAACCCAAGACCACCAGCCCAGGGACGGCACCACCACAATGGGCTGGGTCCTCCCACCCTTGATCACTAATTGAGAAAATGTCTTACGGCTGGATCTCATGGAGGCATTTCCTCAACTGAGGCTCCTTTCTCTGTGAGAACTCCAGCTCGGGTCAAGTTGACACACAAAACCTTGAGTCTTTCGTTGCTTTTAATGTGGAATGTAGACTAGGTGATGGAGATCCAATTTCAGAATCATTTTCCATCAAGAAACCGAACAGGAAGCCTGGTGAGATGGCTCAGTCAGAGAAGACAAAAGCTGCCAAGCCTGGTGGCCCGAGCCCCGTCCCTGGGACTCCTTGATTGGAACCCCTCACGCTGACACACAAAACCAGCCAGCACGGTTATAACGCAGTACTCAATTATGTGGGGGTTGAGTTATGCAGCCTCACACAGAGCTCTGTACAAGGTCATTTTCCAGACAAGGCCAGCCACCTGTGTTCAGGGACACTCTCCAGACAGAGACAGGGAAGCCCCACTAAGAAAGGGAGTCCCCCAGATAGCCATCTGGTCTAGGTGGACTGCTACCTTCATAGCAAGGCTCCCCAATAGCTCTCCTGTTCAGCCACATTCGGACGCTGCTGTCTTTTCTGAGACCATATTGCAAGGGAACCAATCTGTAGATCTGACTTTGTCCTTCACGGACTGGGCAATCCCGTCTAACCTTGGAGTCCCAGAACCTGCTACCAGATACCTGCCTAATGAATCCTTGTTCTGGGAAATGTCCTTAGTGAGTCATGATGGTGAGAACTGCGTTCACTCTGGGTAATTGAGAATTAGGATGCCTGTGAGGGTTTCAGAGTGACGGCCACATATAGGTGATGTCACGTAGGGTGCAGGCTTTAGGGACGTGAGCAAGTCGAGGAAACAGTTATGTTCTTAGCAGCACAATATAGAGGCTCATGGGGAGGCCTTGCCCACATCACTTACCCCTGGAGATTATTTAACAAACCCCACATCGTTTGTCCCTGGAGATTATTTAACACGGGGCCTGGTCCTGGGTTCTCAGCAGGAGGGGTATGTCCTCTTAGCTTCTGAGTCACCTTTCCAGCTCTAACATCCAATCCCTGATGAAAATTCTGACTAAAAAAAGTTAGCTGAGGGGGTTGGGGATTTAGTTCAGTGGTAGAGCACTTGCCTAGCAAGCACAAGGCCCTGGGTTCGGTCCCCAGCTCTGAAAAAAAAGAAAAAAGAAAAAAAAAGTTAGCTGAGGACACACTGTAAAACCCTGTTCCTTCATTTGTGTGTGTGTGTGTGTGTGTGTAATTTGCAAATTTTCTTTTTACAGAAAAAGGTTTCATAAACGCTACTAGCTCACAAGAAGAGTATGAAATTGACCCGTACGAAAAGTTCTGCTTCTCGGTCAGGTTTAAAGCGTACCCACAAATCCGATGCAAGTGGACCTTCTCTCAAACATCGTTTCCTTGTGAACAAAGTGGCATGGAGGATGGGTACAGGTGAGAAAGCACAGCCCCGTCCACACCCCTCACTGCCCTGGAGAAGGACAGTGTTGTATTTATGGAAGTGAATCCGTGTCCATGCACACCGATGCGCAGACCCTCCCCACCCTTCCCCCACCCCACCCCCACCCCCGTGCCAAGCACCAAACCCAGGGGCCTTGTCCGAGTTGGACAAGCACTCAGTCGCTGAGCTGTAGACTCAGCCCCCTGGGTCTGTGAGTTGATTTATTGTTGAGTCAGAAAACTGAAGACTGGAAGCAAATGGCACCTATGAGGAGAGCCCCCTCATGTTCTCTTCCGGGAGAAAAGCCTGCTGCATGAAAACAGAATCCTGGCAGTTTTCTGTCAAGAGACTGTGGTTTCCTGACTGAGTGCCACACTCTGACAGCACAGGGCGGCTAAGTGCGGTTGTGAGTGATGGGGGAGTCGAACCTCCCTGCCAACTGAAAACATCTCCCATAGGTGTCCTGATTTATGTTCTCAGGCACAAATGCAGAAGTAGCCCGACCATAAGTGGTAAAGAGAACCTCATTCTCCCGGGGATTTGTTCCACACTATTCAAGGGTGTTCTGGAGGAGAAATTCTCATTCCTTCTCCGAAAAGCAAAAGCCAGATTCCCCTGCTTTCTTCCTTTAATGGTGGGGCCTCTTCTTTCTTTCTCCCCTTTACGGATTTTAGTTTGGGTCTTGTGTATTGTGTGTGGCAGTCTGTGTGCGTGACTTCAATTCATGGAGGCCAGAGGCTTGGGATCCCCTTGGAGTTGGAGGTACAGTGGCCGTGAGCTGTCCTATGACGTGGGTACTGAGAACCCAACTCAGGTCTTCTGCAAGAACAGCATGGGTTTCTTCTTGGTCGCCGCACCAGATCTGCAGCACGACTCCTCCTAGCTCTTACAGCCCAGGTAGACTTTCCTACTCAGGGTAGGTTGTGAGAGCCAGGACATCACTGTCCTCTTTTAAGCCAGTCAGTCTGCGGTCTAGAACAGTCATTTCTCAGCACGTGATCCCTAAGTGTGAGAGTCACCCGGGCAATTGTCTTAAAAGGTAGATTCATACCTTGTGGCTAGACGTACTGCGTCAAAATTGAGACAAAGTGCCCTGATTTTTCCCCAAGGTAGGGGCTCGATATATTGCCTGGGATGGACTTGAATTCTTGAGTTCAAGCCATCCTACCTCGACCTCCTAAGTGGCTGGCACTACCGCGCTAGCTAGGCAGCCATGCGTTAGATGCACTGCATTGGAAGAAAACCATCACTGCTGGCTTGTCTTACCTGCTGTTTAACTCAGTAGCCACCAGTGTCAGTGAGGGCTTTACACTGAGATGTAAACTACACTCTAAACTGAGATGTAAAATACACTCGGGGTTATGAAGACTTTGTATTTTAAGAAAGTATGGGGCTGGAGAGATGGCTCAGTGGTTAAGAGCACTGACTGCTCTTCCAGAGGTCCTGAGTTCAAATCCCAGCAACCACATGGTGGCTCACAGCCATCTATTAATAAAAATAAATAAATCTTAAAAAAAAAAAAAAGAAAATATGGAAACCCAGTCAAGGTGGCGGGCAAATTTGATCCCAAAGGGATTAGCAGAGGTGAGCAGATCTCTGAGTTCGAGGCCAGCCTGGTCTATAGGAGAAGTTCCAGGACAGCCAGGGCTACACAGAGAAATCCTATCTCAAACAAACAAACAAACAAACAAACAAAAATGAACAAACAAAACAGGCATGTAAAAGACCTCATTAATAATTTTCACACCGAGCCTCTGTCTAAATGATTGTTCGAGGTGTGCTGAGAAATCAGCAAATGCGCTTAGCTTTTCCCTCTCTTTGCTTCCGGTACATGGTTTGCAGGGGATTTAGAAGGAGACTGGTGTTTGTGGTTCCTGATGAGCTTGTCATCGCTCTGGTCACTGTGACAAGCAAGAGCTGAGCTCTTTCTGCTCTCCATGCTGCCCCTGGCGTTTCTTTCGTGATACTGTGCTGCTCTTTTTATTTTTTATTTTTTAATTCCCATAAGTGATTTGTAATTGGTCCTTGTTTGAGAGAGAATAGTGTGTGTCCGTGTCTGTCAGTGTGCATGTGTGTGTGTGTGTGTGTGTGTGTGTGTGTGTGTGTGTGTATGTGTGTGTGTGTGTGTGTGTGATGGATCCCCTCGAACTGGAGTTGTGAGCCACCTCATGTGTGTGCTAGGAATTTGAACTCAGGTCTTCTGGAAGAGCAATGCTCGCTTTGAACCCCTGAATTCTCTCTACCTCTAAATTTTCCTGGAGGGCGGTGGTGTGTGGTAGGGTGTATGTGTGTGTGCACCCATGTGCAGAGGCTGGATCAACATTCTCTGTAGTTCTCCACCATTTTAAGTCACATTTCATGCAGTGCTTGTGAGTGTTTTGCTTGCATGTGTATCTATGCATGTATGGTGGGGTGTCTGTCTGGTAGGGTGCCTGGTGGGATGTCTGTCTGGTGGGGTGTCTGGTGGGGTGTCTGGTGGGGTGTCTGTCTGGTAGGGGTATCTGGTGGGGTGTCTGTCTGGTGGGGTGTCTGTCTAGTGGGGTGTCTGTCTGTGGGGTGTCTGTCTGGTAGGGTGTCTGGGGTGTCTGTCTGGTGGGGTGTCTGGTGGGGTGTCTGGTGGGGTGTCTGTCTGGTAGGGTATCTGGTGGGGTGTCTGTCTGGTGGGGTGTCTGGTGGGATGTCTGTCTGGTGGGGTGTCTGTCTGGTGGGGTGTCTGTCTAGTGGGGTGTCTGTCTTGTGGGATGTCTGTCTGGTAGGGTGTCTGGTGGGGTGTCTGGTGGGATGTCTGGTTGGGTGTCTGGTGGGGTGTCTGTCTGGTGGGGTGTCTGTCTGGTGGGGTGTCTAGTGGGGTGTCTGTCTGGTGGGGTATCTGTCTGGTGGGATATCTGTCTTGTGGGGTGTCTGTCTGGTGGGGTGTCTGTCTGGTAGGGTGTCTGGTGGGGTGTCTGTCTGGTAGGGTGTCTGTCTAGTGGGGTATCTGGTGGGGCGTCTGGTGAGGTGTCAGATGGGGTGTCTGTCAAGGTGTCTGGTTGGGTATCGGGTCACTTGGAAATGGAACTGTGGATGGTTGTAAACCACCATGTGGGTACTAGGAACCAAACCTAGGTCCCCTGCAAAAACAAGTGCTCTTAACTTCTGACTCATCTCTCTAACCCTCTCCGCTATTTTTTCTTTCTTTTTTGAGACAGACTCTCTCATTGAACTTGGATCTTACCATTTTGGCTAGACTGGTTGGCCATCAAGCCAGATCTCTGTGTCTCTTTGTTCTCCATACCCCAGCACTAAGGCTACAGAGCCCGCCACTGCACCTGTCTTTTACCTGGTGGGGATCTGAACATAACAGTATGAGGCTTCATATACCAAGCCACCTCCTCGGCTTCCCCATTTAGATTTGGGGGGAAGGAAGGGGTGGTTTGAGAAAGGGTTTCTCTCTGTATCCCTGGCTGTCCTGGAACTTACTATGAAGACCAGGCTGGCCTTGAACTCACTGAGACCTTCCTACTCTCTGTCTCCTGAGTGCCGGGCCTCAAGGTGTGTGCCCCCTTGCCTGGCACGTCTAAGCTCTTATCCAGAACTTGATAGTAGTAGTAGCAGATAGGGAGGAACCGATGACCACGGAGCCTGTGTTCAGGACAGCTGGGTGCTGGCCCCTCTATGACAGTGTGAGATCTAGCACAGCCATAGAGCCTCCTGTTGCATTCCAGGACTCAGGCAAAGGAGGAGTTAAATCTGTTTTAATCTGTGAACCTTTGGGTTGTGCAGCAACACAGTTAATCCTCACAGTCCAGGGGCAGAGGTAGTTGATATCTGTGAGTTCCGGGCTAGCCTAGGCTACATAGTGAGTTCCAGGCTAGCCTAGGCTACATAGTGAGTTCCAGGCCAGCCTGAACTACACTGCAAAGGGCCATGTGAGTGGGTAGGAAACTGCCATTTTCCTTCTCCCCTACAGGATACATATTGTTGCTGTGTGACCTGGTGACACACGGCAGAACCTCTTGGGGTATCTCGGGAGCTGTGTCTGCCATGCGCCCAGGGGCCACCCCACTGGGCTGGCTAGCCCCATTTCATCCTGGGGTTCCCATCTACAAGCCTGAACCCCAGCGCTTTTCATCCCAGCCTGAGCTGTCCTGTGTCCCTTTTATTTCCGGTCCCCGGGAGCAGCTTCCCAAGTGACATCTCAGCTCTGAGTTTATAGCCTCCATAAAGATGGCCGAGCTGTCACCTCTCTAGCCCCACCCCATGCCTCGTTCAGGAAATGTGTGTGTGAACCTGGAAACGGACTCATTAGTCTGGACATGACTTCTCGGAGAAAGCCGAGCCCGTGTTATCTTCTGTGCACCACGCATGGCACCCGGTGCTTGGCGTGAGATTCTCTGAAGGCTCCCAGAGAATAAGAACCATGGGCGACGCCAGCAAGGAAGCCCGAGGCAAAGCAGTCAACTGAGCAGTGTCCCCCTGCCCCAACCCCATTCTGTGAATCTTCTCTCTGCTGTGGGCTCTGGGTTGAGGTGGGAGGTAACACAAGCTCTATTCAACTTTGATGGTGAAAAGTTTCAAATCTGCTAATCTGCCCAAGGAGCCGGCATCCTTAGCTCCCCAGCAGGCACAGCGGCTCTGCTGAGGTGAGTCGGGATGGTGAAGGATGGAGATCATGATTTGAGAGCTGACCTGAGTGGCGGGAAGGTTGTTGGTTTGGTTTGGTTTGTTCTTTCATCTGTGTAGTAGCTGCACTCCCGTGGACGCCTCGATGCGGTCATGGTGTACACCAGAAGTCTCTCGGCTTCCCCACCTTCGAAGCTTCATTTCTGCAATTCACTTCCTCAAATCGCACCCTGAGGCTCGCTGGGGCTTGCCTTTCCGTGTCTGTGTCTGGTTTCCAGCTGCCGGGTGTTCTTTTACTTCTGAAAATATTCGCCCCTGACTTTGGGGCGAATTAGCTAGACTTACCGATTAATATCGAATAGGCATTAGTGTCACAGTAGGTAAAGGATTTCCCCCCGGAGAGATTTCATCCACGAATCTCACTTCTGTCCCCACCGGGCTCTCGCTGAGTGCTCCTAAGTGAAGCAGGGGATGTCTCGTGTGTTCGCAGTCTGGATGACCCTCTAGGGGCCGGCTCAGGACGAGAGTAGCCACACAGAAGCTTCTGGAAAGGACCTGTGGCAGAGCTGACATTTTCGTTTTTACTGAATGGGGTTTGTGGGTAGGGGAGCCGTGAGCCTGAGTATACGCAAAGAGGAAGGGGAAGATGTTCGTCTCTAGAGCAATACCAAGAGACCAACTGAGTCTTGTCTCCCTTTACTCACACTGTGGGTGACAGTGGCCCTGGCTCTTCTTTTCCTGGGCTACACGGTGAGCCTGTGTCTTAAACATATGTAATGAGTGTATTTAATGCAATGGTTATATTATTACATCTTAGTTATCATTTTAATATGTATGCAGTGCTAAAGATTTTTAAAATTGAAACAGGGTCTCACTGTATAGAGCTGGCTGACCTGGGATTGGAGACATAGATCAAACTGGCCTCAAACTCACAGAAATCCACCTGCCTGGCCCTAGATAGAATGTTCTTTATGAATCATAAGCTGATTCCAGAGCCCTTGAGCTAAGGTTAGCCTTTCTCAAGTCCTCCCTCTGGGAGCTAAATACAAGGAAGGAGAAAGAGGCCTGGTGATAGACTGGACCTCTTCCTAATTCTAACGACGCTGCGTTGTCTCAGTCTCTAAGATATGCCACTGACAACTCAAATTTCCTGATGCCAAGCAGGAAAAGGGAGGTGGGGTGGGAAAAGGGGGAATGAAACTTGGAAGAAATGAGGCTCTGAATTTCCTGGTACCTGACAGTCCCTCTCGTTGCTGCTGGGGTCATAAGCATGGGAAAAAGCCAGGTATGGTGGCACGGGCCTGTCACCTCAGAACACTGGAGGCTGAAGGCAGAAGGAATTCAGGTCTGAGGCCCGTCAAGGCCACAGAGAGGCAAAAGAAAGCAGTAAGCCTGTCTTGACATTTGGTTCCATGTCCCATCAAGTTATGCGACTCATATCCTACCTGAATAGTGTGTAAAATACCTCAGGGGCTCACTCTGTAGCAAGCCACACCCTGTGGAGATGGCACCATGGACAGAAAGGAATGATCTCCATGCAGCCTTGGGCTTGTGCGTTCCACACAGTGCAAACACCCCTTTTGTGGTCATTAGTTTCTCCACGAAATTGAGTGGAACTTGGAGTATGATCCCTGGCCAATCCTGTCAGTCACTCAGTCTCCTCCTCCTCCTCCTCCTCCTCCTCCTCCTCCTCCTCCTCTCTGTCTGACACAGGCAAGGCTCAGAATGTGATCCACACTAGCCTTGGACTCTCTTTTAAGGATTTATGTATTTTTTTTATTTTCTGTGTATTAGTGTTCACCTGAATGTATGTGTTATGTGTACCCTGTGTGGAGGTCAGAAGAGGGCACTGGATGCCCTGATGGAGTTATAGGGAGCTGTGAGTCACCATGTGGGTGCTGTCTCCTGAATGAGGGGCCTCAAGGTGTGAGCCACCTTGCCTGGCTCCTCTGAGGGAGCAGCTAGTGCTCTTAACCGCAGAACCGTCTCTCCAGCCCTTGACCTTGAACTCTTTCTTAACCATCCCATCTCTGCCTCCAGAGATTAGAGGAATGGGCATGTGCCCTCAGCTGCGGGCAGTGTTGTTTGTTTGTTTTGTTTTTTAAACTCTCTTATCCCCTTTCAAGGCCTTTTTGGCCATTGTCCACAGAAAAATCGCACTTTCTGCTTGGGAGGCTCATGGCCTTCCTTGTCCCCCTGAAGCCTGGGAGTTGCTGCAGCTCGGTTTCCCCACTCCCTGTCTGGCCTTCGGGGTTCTCCCACAGTCTTTCCATCCACATTTCTTCCCCCCACATTTCTTCCTTGTCCAAAAGGCCAGGATGATAAAATGGGGCGTGGGGATGGAGCTCAGGTGGCAGAGCTCCTGCCTCACTGTCATGAAACCAGTCATGATGGCAATCAGAAGGGAGAAGCGGGAGTTCAAAGCCACCTTATAGCACGTTCAAGGCCAGTCTGGGATGCCGGAGACTCTCTCTCTCTTTTAAAAAAGAAACTGGGCGCAGAGCACGCGCTTTTAATTCCAGCACTCAGGAGACAGAGGCAGGCAGCTCTCTGAGTTCGAATCCAGCCTGGTTTACAGAGGGAGTTCCAAGACAGTCAGAGCTACACAGAGAAACCCTGTCTCAAAAAAGACCTATTATTATTATTATTATTATTATTAGCCACTCAGGGCTACAATGAGATCTTGTCTACTCCCCCAGCCACACCCACTGTAGAAAAAGAAAGGGGTAAGAATTGAAAAAAACAAAAAAACATGTACAATTCTCAGCCTTTAATTGCTGAAAGCTTTTGGGACCTTTGGGCGTCCCGGGGGATTGAACTCAGGGCATCTACATGCATCTCGCCTGCAGACCCACTGCTGGAAATTCTTGGCAGGTGCAGAAAGTGACTTTCAACTCGTAGATGGCCAGGAACATCCGACTAAGGGATAAGAGTGCCCAGGCAGCCCTAACTCAAAGCTCCAGCTGTCCAGGGTGTCTCGGGGACAACTGGGAGCCCTCCTTTTTGCACATGCACACCAGCACCTGCAATTTTGTTTTTCTCAGTATCTCTCCGGTGTGCCCTCTCCCGCCTCTCCCACTCTTCCTCTGTAGGAACATTCTCTGAAACCTCAGATTCGAACTTCACTTTTCTAGTGATAATGCTTCCCACACCCTAGCACATCTGCTGTGTCCCCGTCCCTTTATGTGCTTTAGAGACAGCATCATCTCCCCACGTACCACAGCCCAGCCTGGAACCTACAATTTTCCTGCCTCAACCTCTCCAGCGCTGAGACGCAGGCGCGCACCACCAAGCCCCGCTTCCCACAAGCGTGTCTTCACCTGTCTGCTTCCAGCATCATCACGCTGTGAATTTTAGGATAACGGAAACACCCTTTCTTCGGATTTGCTGCTGGAGACTAGATTCTTCCCATAGTCAGGTCTCCATTGGTTGTTGAACGAACACATGAGTTCCTAGACTGTCACTACCATCTCTAGGCTTCCTACCAATGACGTCTCCCACTACAATCAGGCCATTCTAAAAGCTGCACATGCTATTCTCAGGCACTCACAGCATCTCCTTCCGTTTCTGCCTCTGAAGAATATCAGCCACTTTTCAAGGGCCCTTCTACCTCTTAGCCCTCTTTGCCCAGTGCCTTCTCTTGTTTCAGTCGGGATGCCCAACTTCTCTTCCACATCCTGTGCCTTCCCGCCTCAGGATTGTGGTTGCTTCTCCTTGGGTCTCTCCTTTCTTTGCACTCCTAGCAAACGGGACTCCGGCCCTGCCTCTGAGAGATCCACAGAGCTTTCTATGCTGACTCTGCCTCTTTTCGGGAGCCGGCCATCTTGGATTTAAAGCTTTAACGGTGGTTTTTTTTTTTTTTTTTTTTTTTTTTTTTTTTTTTTCGGAGCTGGGACTGAACCCAGGGCCTTGCGTTTGCAGGCAAGCGCTCTACCACTGAGCTAAATCCCCAACCCTTAACGGTGGGGTTTTACAGCCCACCTGGGCAACGGTCTGGTTCAAGATGGGGAGAATAGCTCCCCTCATGCACTGACTGCTCGTCCCCGCTGCGTGGTGCCAGGAGTGATGAAGGGCCTCGGACTGGCGAGGCCTTGTGGGAACCCAGTGGGTGGATGACTGGTGCGGGCACTCGAAGGGAATTCTGGGATGCCCCGCCTCCTGTCTTTGGCTTCCCTGCCACATCTTGTACTCTCGTTGTGTCGTACCCCCTCCCGAGCCCCAAAGCAACAGGGACAACCAATTGCGGGTTGAAGCAGTATGCTCCAATCAGATTATTCTCTCCAAGTTGACTTATCTCGGCTCTCTGTTACGGTGACAGAAGGCAACAGGGAAGGGGGGCAAATTAGAGCAAAGATAATGACAATTTATGGAAAGGCTGTAATTAAGCCCATTAATTTGTGCTTTAAAAAAAAGATTTATTCATTTCATATATGTGAATACACTACATTATAGCTGTCTTCAGACACAAGAAGAAGGCTTCGGGTCCCATTACAGTTGGCTGTGAGCCACCATGTGGGTGCTGGGAATTGAACTCAGGCCCTCTGGAAGAGCAGTCCGTGCTCTTAACCGCTGAGCCCTACTTTGTATTTTTTATACATTGTTCTTCACTGTAGCCTCTCCTGAATGCACCAGGCTGAGTTCATCTTTAATTCTTTCTCAAACAGCATTTCTAAATTTTGCGATCATAAGAACAACCCAGGAGAATACATATTCCATGGAGAAAATGATGACGCCCAGTTCACCAAAATGTTCATACTGAATATAAGAAGTAAGTTGAATCTCATCTTGTCTATTTTATTCCTCCATTAATTTTTAATCAAGAAGAGCCAAACACAGCTTAGAAGTGATGCTATCAAACTACTTTTTTAAGATTATTTGCCTGTGTAAGAGTGTTTTGCCTGCGTATGTGTCTCTGCACCACATGCATGCAGTACCCACAAAGGCCACAAGGGGGCGTCTGCTCCCCCCAACTCGAGTTACAGATGGTTGTGAGCCCCAGTGTGGGTGTTGGGAACTGAACCCAGTTCCTCTGCAACCACAGCCAGAGCTCTTACCCTCTGAGCCATCTCTCCAGCCTCTGAATCTGCTTTTGTAAGCTCCATGCTTCCTGTGTGTCGGCTTTAGTTATATATGTCCCTTTCTATACTCGTTCTTTGAGCAAATGTTCCATCCCCGATGTGCTGTGACTTTACTGGCTTGGCGCTATGAAAGGAACACTAAGGAAAGGCTGTCTAGTCCCTGCTATTTTTTTTTTTTTTAATGATTTTTGTTTCGGTCTATGCAAAAGTAAGAAAAAGGCAATCTATTTCATTAGATATTTTGCAGATATTTTTGTATGTGCACTGGTGTTTTACCTGCGTGTATGTCTGTGTGAGGGCGTCAGATATTGATGTTACAGGCCGTTGTGAGCTGCCATGCAGATGCTGGGAATTAAACCCGGGTCCTCTGGAAGATATTTTTAAAGCTAAGTGTTATGTTGAGGTGTGCAGGGAGATGGGAGTTCTACACCTCAGCTCCATCTAGGAGGTGACTGCCTGCACCAGTCAAGAAGGTTTTGTGTCAGAGGAGGAAGGGAGCAAACCTTTGAGGCATCCTAAGTAAGAGGCTGTTTAGGGGCACACGGCACCTGGGGTAAGCAACCTCAGCTGAAGTCCGCTCTGAACTGAGTCTGCAAATGCCCGTCTTCCACGAGCTTACTGCATGCTGCTTTCTACAGGGAAACCTCAAGTGCTAGCAAATGCCTCAGCCAGCCAGGCATCCTGTTTCTCTGATGGCTACCCGTTACCCAACTGGACCTGGAAGAAGTGTTCGGACAAGTCACCCAAGTAATGAGAACCTTGACATCTCTTGAAATGGAAGAGCCAAGTTGGACATGGTGGCGCACTCCTGTAATCCCAGCACTCGGGAGGCTGAGGCAGGAGGATCTCAGAGTTTGAGGCCAGCATAGGGGTCGATAGTGAGGTCCTATTCCAAAAAAACAAGAAGGAATAAAGGAAGGAAGGGGAGGAGGGAGGGAGGGGGGAGGACAAGAGAGGCAAGGGAAAGGAGAAAGGAAAAGAAAGGAAGAAGAGGGGTTGGGATTTATCTCAGTGGTAGGCGGTTTCGCCTATGCAAGCGCAAGGCCCTGGGTTGGGTCCCCAGCTCGGAAAAAAAAAAAAAAAAAAAAAAAAAAGAAGAGTGAGAACAAGGCATAAGATCCTATCACCTGTTGTTAGTGGTACACCTTAAGAATGACACTGAAAATGCTTACCCTACGGCCATAGCTTGGTTTTTGGGGGGAGACCATCTGTAGAAACCCTAACTTCCTGTCCTACCATGACCCCGCCCACCTGACTTCCTGTCCTATCATGACCCCGCCCATCTAACATCCCTTTCCACCATTTTTTTTTTCCAGCTGCACGGAGGAAATCCCAGAAGGAGTTTGGAATAAAAAGGCTAACAGAAAAGTGTTTGGACAGTGGGTGTCGAGCAGTACCCTGAATATGAGTGAGGCCGGGAAAGGGTTTCTGGTCAAATGTTGTGCATACAATTCTATGGGCACGTCTTGTGAAACCATCCTTTTAAACTCACCAGGTGTGCAGACCTTTGCTGTTGTGATAAACACTCTGTCCCCAGAAAAAAACCCCACGTGAAGTTGGGCACTGTGGCTGGCCTTTGCTGAGGAATTTTTATGAGATGGCCTAGTTCTGAGCGAGCATAGGGTCTTTTTGAGTCAGGCAAGAATCCCTAGGCAGACTCTGTCTGATTTTACTTACGTTTCAGCACCCAGTTATCCTTAGATTTATGACTCACAAGTCACAGTGCTGTGGAGTCCTGGACATTCATGGTGGGAAGAATAGACTAGAATTAACACAGACTGATCTGGAATTTCTGTCCTTCTCCCTTATTCACTTTTAACCTGCACAAGTCTAGATTTTGGGGTTGTGTTTAGAGTCTTTCTAAAATTCCACTACTAGTTTAGGGTCACCAGATAATATTAATTCAAAGAGTAGAGGCACAGCCCACATTCCGGGGGCAAAAGCAAGAGGCTCCGAAGTTCAAGTCTGGCCAGGGCTCTATAGTGAGACCCTGTCTCAGTGCAAAACAGCATGCGGATAAGCCAAAGCTATGGCTTTGGAGAAATGTCTCAGTGGACTAGAACATCGGGTGCTCTTGCAGGGGACCTGAGTTTGATTCCCAGCACCCACGTGGCAGCTTACGACCATATGTAGCCCTAGCTCTAACTCCAGGAGATCTGACACCCTCTTCTGGCCACTGAGGGCTCAGGGCATGCACATGGTACACAGACATACATGCAGACAAACAGTCATACACATAATTTCTCTACACTGAGTCTTGGTAACAGATACCCAGACTTCTTTTTATGTGACTTGGGCTCTATGAAAGGCGTATATGGGTATTGTTCATGTGACCTCATGGTCCAGGTTTAAAAATGGGTTCAGAGTCATTTCTGATTTTTCTGGAAAGGGAACTCATTGTTTACAGAAACAGAAACCAACTTTCTGTGGGGCACCTGGAATGCACAGGATGCCCTTCAGGCCTGAAGATGGTGGTTACTTGAACAGGATGTGAGAGACTCTCACTAGAGAGGGGCTGCCTGTTTAGAAGTGCACGCGGGCGTTTCGTCTCACCACCTAGTGACTGCTTCTCTTGCAGGCCCCTTCCTTTTCATCCAAGACAACATCTCCTTCTACGCGACCATCGGCCTTTGCCCGCCTTTCATCGTTGTCCTCACTGTGCTGATCTGTCACAAATACAAAAAGGTAAAAGCCGGAGAAGGCTCGCCCCTATCTTGACTCTGCAGTGCCACAGGCTGCTGCTGACTCCCTGTTCATCTCTCAAGCAATTTAGGTACGAAAGCCAGCTGCAGATGATCCAAGTGACCGGCCCCCTGGATAACGAGTACTTCTACATTGACTTCAGGGACTACGAATATGACCTCAAGTGGGAGTTTCCAAGAGAAAACTTAGAGTTTGGTAAGGATTGATGACGGCTCAGAGGTTCTGTGGCGTTTCCTCTCCCTTGCAAATTTTTTAATACGTGCTTACTCCATCTTTGCAGGGAAGGTCCTGGGGTCCGGCGCTTTTGGGAGAGTGATGAATGCCACGGCCTACGGGATTAGTAAAACGGGAGTCTCGATTCAGGTGGCGGTGAAGATGCTAAAAGGTACCAAAAGGTGGGGTTATCACAGCAACGTCTCTCAGAGAAGGAGTACGGCCGCCTCCCCTCCCCTTCTGCCCTCTCCCGTTACTCTGACAGTTCCCGTCTGCTAAGCATGGAGGTTCATGAGAAGCAGGCAGGGGACAATCTTGAGTAAAGAGTGCAAGCTATGAAGGCAGACCCCGCTTCTTCCTCTTCCTCTTTGTTTGTTTGGTATCGGCTTCTGTGTCACAGTTTGACACAGGTTCTGGGTAGAAAACAAGCCACGGACTTCTCACTTCCCACTCCGCTCCATCCTCTCCCATCTGCCATCCACCCTCAGGCAGGGGCAGCGTCAGCTGATTTAGCCCGGTGCTAAGGATTGAATCCAAGGCTTTGTGCCTGCTAGACACGTCCTCTACCTCACAGATGCACCCCCAGCCCATCATTCTAGAACACCCTGCCTTGCTATATAGCTCAGGCAAGCCTTGAACTCACAACTCTCAACTCTCTAGCCTTTACTTCAAGAATGCTGGGATGTATCATTCCCTCATCACTGAACCATTTTCTTGCTGAGGTGTTCTCTATAAGGGTAAAGGGAGCCCCTCACTCCAAGCGCACATGCACACAGACACACAGACACACAGACACACAGACACACAGACACACAGACACACACACACACACACACACACACACACACACAGAGCCATTGAAGTGCCATTGCGTATGCAGACCAATAAGAGAAATGGCACACGGACGTCATGGACAGAAGTCTCACAGTCTCAGCCTACTAGCCAGGTGAATGATGCTGCTATACATCCTGGGTTACAGAAAGAAACGGAAGCTTGTATTGTTGGAGGTTTGCTTTAGGATACATACGTTTTCTTTCTTTTTTTTAAAAAAAAATAAAAATCTTACTTAATCTTTTTTTTTTTTTAACACTCCAAATTTTATTCCCCTCCTGGTCTACCCTCTGACTGTTCCCCATCCCATCCCTCCTCCTCACGCTCACCCCCGCCCAAGTCTCTACGAGGATGTGTGATACATACATTTTCTATAGATCAAATTCAGGATGAATTCCGGTATCTGCAAGGTACAAAGCCCTGAGCAATGACAGAGCATGGTTACTTGTTAAATCTGGACAGCAAATGCAAAGGTCTCTTTTTACACTGTTTCCCTTCCTAAGTACATCTTAGCTCCACAGAATAGGGAGTGTAGTTGTAGCATTCCTATACATATAACTAAACTGTACTTTGGTCCAATTCTCTAGCACCATCCTCCCCCCGCATTGCCCTCTTGTTAATTCTCTTCTTATTGGTCTATTTCCTCTTCCCACATAGCTCCCCTTCCACTTCCGGGCCTTTCCCTTTTAATCTATATCCTACACATGAGAGATGATGCACGGTCTGTCTCCCTGAGTTTGGCTTTTTTTTTTTTTTTTTTTTGGTTCTTTTTTTCGGAGCTGGGGACCGAACCCAGGGCCTTTCACTTCCTAGGCAAGCGCTCTACCACTGAGCCAAATCCCCAACCCCGAGTTTGGCTTTTTTACTTAACATCACAGTGTCTAGTCCATCCATCTTCCTGCAGATAGCACATCCAGTTCTTCACAGCCAATAAACCACGTCCTGTGGTCCGCGTCTCCATTGTCCGTCCATCCGCTGCAGGCTCCTAGGCTGGCTAGACAACACGACGATTGTCATAGTGTCACCATCAACTTCCTGTGTGCAGTTCCTTGTGTCTCCACTCGCTCCACACCGTCACTCAGGGCCCACCTCTATACCCCAGCTTCGTCCTCTGCACCAATAGCTCTCATAACCATTTACCTAAGCCCTGGCTCCATGTGCCCAAACGCTTGTGTCTCAGCGCCAGGCTGAAGTCCCCAGCCCTGGCCCCCATCTCTACTCCAACCCAGGGATTACTGTGGCATTTTGGTGAGACTGCACATTGCACACAACCATAGAAACAAGGAAGCAGGTCTCGTTGCTGGTTCTCCCCCAGCCTTTCCCAACAGCTTTCCTGCACAGTGTCTGCTGGGCCCATCCTCATCTCTCTGTGGTCTCCGTGGTGGTCCAGTTCTGTCTCTCCTGGACACTGATGGTAGCTTTCAAAGAGCATCTCACCCCTTCTGCTGGGGACTATGTGCTGAGGACAGGCATGGCCACAGTGCAGAACAGATCACACCACCATCTTGCTTGGCACTGCCCTTAGCATTGCCGATGGCTTTGTATTGCTCTCAAAATGGTTCCCGCAGCCTTGAGCAATCCAGCCACAGCTTAGCCTTTCCACCTCATTCTTTTTTTTTTCTTTTGACATCCAAAGCTTTTTTATTAACAAAAAATATGGAACCTCACTCTTAACACACCTTCTTTCGGTTCCCCAGAGTGCCTCGCTTCCCCTCCCACAGGCTTTGCGCAGGTGAATCCTTCCACCTGTTCTTCCCCTTTCGCTGTAGGAAGCCACTCGCCTCTCAGTTGTCAGCTTAGAGATCACTTCCTCAGGGACGCCTCCTGTCACGCCGTGGACAAGATCAAGTCCCTGGGAACCGTGGATGTGCTAAGTGGTACAACACATGCTCAGTGTGCTTGAGGCCCTGAGTCTAATCCTAACATTAAAAAGGCAGTCGAGCCTTCTGCAGTGCGTCCTAAGAACACTAGGCTTCTCCCGGGATTCTAGACTCTAGCACAGGAGTGTTTGTTTAGCGATTCGGTTCGGATCTGACCTTCCACACCAGTCCTGAGCCTTCTGAAAGCAGCACGTGGTTTGGCCTGTGCTGTTGTCATTTAATATTGTGCATTCTGCTGCCTCAGCCTGCAGTGGTCTCCTGGGTCCAGTCTCACTGAGGGAGAGACTCGCTCAGTGTGCTCCGGGATCCAGTGGCCCCCTCTCCCTGCTTTTTCAGGCTGTCCGATGTCCCTGCCTAGTGTCTCCCCGAATATCTCCCTCATCTTGTGTGGACATCCCTGGGTTTCTGCGGGAAGTTGTTTACACGGTCCCCTTTGCAGACACTAGAATCCCAGACGATCAGGGGCCGTCTATAACACAACAGTATTTGCATAGAGCCAAGAGTGCCCGGAATAGAGATTCCAAAGAAAGATGGCACCCTCATCCCCCAAACTCCACGGAGGTAGGGGTACTCCTGGGAGCTACGCTAGCCTCAGTGGCCAGAGCGCTAGAAGTAACAACCCTTGTGCTTGTATCCTAGCAAGGTTGTGGATACAGTTTGCTACACTGTTAGGTTCCTCTCCAGGGAGAGATTACATTGGTTACCTAGTACATGCTCTGTCTTCTCTAACTTCCCATGCTGGGCATACTTACAAATGGAAGTTTCTAGACCCGAGGAGTAACTTCATGTTGGAGACAATTATGCTTGCTGAAGCTCTTCCTTCTGGCCTTCCTATCAGTTGAATAATCTGATTTTCTACTAGGAAAATCATGCTCTATTTATCGTGTTGTCTACCTGCTTTGAGAGCTGGGGTAGAAGGAGTTTTATTTTTCTTGGTCGTGGAAAGTCAAGTAGAAATGTATATTCTTGCTGGACATGGCGGCGCATACTTTAATCCCAGCCCTCTGGTGGTAGACGTGGGCAGGTCTCAGTGAATTCAAGGCCAGCCCAATCTACAGCATGAGTTCCAGGCCAGCCAGGGCTATATAATGAGACCCCATCTAAAAAAAGGAAGAAAATGATATATTCATACAGTTAACATTTAAAACTCACATTTTAAAACTCTGTCTTAAAACACAGGGCATTGTTGTCTAAATTCATGTATTATTTTTGTGTCAGTTTTTTCTCTTACAGTTTTGAAGGTATGTAAGTTGTGATCTGAACTGAGGAGAACCTCGGTTTCTAAAACAGCGTACCGTTCGTTACCTGAGGTCAACACTGTTTCTGCTCCTCCACTAACAGAGAAAGCTGACAGATGTGAAAGAGAGGCGCTTATGGCAGAGCTCAAAATGATGACCCACCTGGGGCACCATGACAACATCGTGAACCTGCTGGGGGCATGCACACTGTCAGGTAATGTCTGCAGACAGAACCCCTGCTCCAAACTACCACAGCCTGAGGCAGCGAGGCCTTCGCACCCTGCCCCCTTTCCTAAGTTAGGTCTGCTCCTTCCTTCCAGCCGCATGCTCCCAGAAATAAGACTCAGACCCAAAATATATTTACAGATATATTTAGAGCTAGGCTCTCTTCTGACTAGATCTAATAACCCATTATTCTGATCTGCATCCTGCCATGTGGTTGGTTACTCGTGCTCAGGTCCCATGAGCCTGTCTCATCTCCCCAGCTGAATCTCCTGAGCCTGGCTCTATCCCAGAATCCTTTCTGCCTCCCGGATGTCCCACCTCCTATTTCCTGCCTAAGCCATAGGCCATCAGATTTATTATTGACAGGCGCCACATCCATATGGACATAAGCTATTCTCTCTACACCAGTTCAAGTGGAATTAGACATTGGCCCCTCCGTAGAGCACATGGTCCTGTTTTTCCCTACTCTACCTATCAGAGTCCTAAGGGCCTGAGAGAAAACCACCACCCTGCACAATCACGTTGTGGAGTCTGTGCTCCTCCCCAGACTGTGAAGCTGGCCTAAATGCAGTAGTAAAATCGGTTTCAGAACTCAGTGTATGCGCATGTACACACGTACGCACGCATGCACGCACGCTGGTGATGGTGAGGTCACACATTTAGAACTCAGGAGGAAAGCTAGAAGACAGATTCTTGGACACAATGCTGAGGTAAATAGAAAGTCTAAGGTACGAGCTCACAAAAAGTCCCTTCCGGAGGCAAGGAGATCAGGAAAGGCGTAGGCCCTGTTGTGCTACCTGTGACTCTGAAAGAGTGGTCTGGGGTTCCTCTAAGCCTGTAACTACATTGTAACCGTTTCAGGGCCAGTGTACTTGATTTTTGAATATTGTTGCCATGGTGACCTGCTCAACTACCTAAGAAGCAAAAGAGAAAAGTTTCACAGGACGTGGACAGAGATTTTTAAGGAACATAATTTCAGTTTTTACCCCACCTTCCAGTCACATTCAAACTCCAGGTAAGAGCACATCAGAGCTTTATGGCTGTACACCCTGGGACAGACAGGATGACCACTGCACACACCCATCCACCCAACCAACCCTGCCTGGCCAGTGCCTGCCTGATAATTAGATCCTTTGGTTCATTTTTGGTCACTGGGCTATTAAGTGTACTGAGAGCACTAAGCCATTTTTGAAGGGGAAGGGAGTTAGAAACTGGGATAAACTCCTATAAGTGGGAAACACTGAGTCCAGACTGGTTTGTACTAGAGCAGGCCTCTCTGTGACGTGCTTGAAAAGGGAATCTGGCGGGGCAGCGGTGGTGGTGCACACCTTCGATCCCAGCACTCGAGAGGCAGAGGCAGGCAGATCTCTGTGAGTTCCAGACCAGCTTGGTTTACAGAGCGAGATCCAAAACAGATAGGGCTACACAGAGAAACCTTGTTAAAAAAAAAAATGAAAGAAAGGAAGAAAGAAGGAAAGAAAGAGCGAATGAGCAAAATGAAAGACAGAATCTGTCACAGCTATTTGCTTCTCCCTCAGAAGAGGGAAGCGTGGTTCCCGGAAGCTGGCTTGAAAAGACGGCTCTGAGCTGGCGTGTACCGTACATCGCCAGCACAGCAGAGTCCTCCAGATCCAACACAGCTCTTAAAAAGAATAGCAAAACACTCGGTTTATAAGCTCTGTGTTACGTGAACTCTGAAAGGGGAAATGGTCTGGGTTTGGAGCATCAGGATGCCCTGTAACTGTTCATTTCTTTATAAACTTCAGGACACAGAAATCATTTACTGCCCCCTCACTGTTTTGTGTACCCAGCTTGCAGTGTGACAGTGACTGAATGGCCCCTCTTGTCCAGGTTGGCTCTCCAAACCCCAACACGCAGAGGTGTTGTACCGTTGACAAGCCGGCAGTGTGCTTTGGATTTAAAAGCCCGTTTGTAACAGAAGTCTGTTCCCCTGATGAATTGTACCTTTTCTAACAAAGTGTCTGCTCAGAAGAACAATGTAAATAACGAAGAAACAAATTTGTTTTTCATAGTATGCCGGGTTCACGAGAAGTTCAGATATACCCGCCCGTGGATCAGATCTCAGGGTTCAATGGGAATTCAATTCATTCTGAAGGTAATGTTTTACTCTCATTGGCTGCGCTTTGAAATGCATCCAAGAGTTCCGTGCCAGCTATGTTTAAAAATTATGATTGTGTATGTGTGTGTGTGGGATGCCTATATGTATGTTTGTGTGTGTGGTATGTGTATGTATGTGTGTGAGTGATGTGGTATGTGTCTATATATGTGTGTGGTTTGTGTTTATATGTTTATGTGTTTGTGTGTGTGCTGTGTGTATGTATATATGTGTGTGTATATATGTGTGTTGTGAATGTATGTTCATATGTGTGCTGTGAATATATGTTCATATGTGTATATATGTGTGTTTGGTGTATTTGCATGTGTATAAGGTATATGTATATATGTGTGTGTGGTTTGTGTTTATGTGTGTATGTGTTTGTATATAGGGTGTGTGTATATTTATATGTGTATATATGTGTGTGTGGCATGTGAGTTTCTATGTGTGCATATGTATGGTGTATATGTGTGTGTATAAGGTATATGTATATATGTATGTGGTATGTGTATGTATGTATGTGTGATTTGTGTTTCGTGTGTATGTGTTTGTGTATAGGATGTGTGTATGTATTTATATGTGTATATATGTGTGTGGTGTGTGTGTTTGTGGGTGTGTAATGTGTATGCATGTGTATATGTGTGTGGTGTGTATATATATGTGTGTGTGTTTGTATGTGTGTATATGTGTGTGATATGTGTATGTGTGTGTTTGTATGTGTGTGGTATGTATATATATTTATGTGTGTGTTTGTATGTGGTATGTATGTGTGTGGTTTATGTTTATATGTATGTGTTTGTGTATAGGTTTGTGTTTATATGTATATGTGTGTTTGTGGTGTAGTGTGTGTGTGTATATATATGATATATATATGCATGTGTGTATGTGTGTGGTTGTATATATGTGTATATGTGTTTGATATATCTGTGATATGTGTATGTGTGTGTTTGTATATATATTTATGTGTGTTTGTATGTGTATATGTGTATGTGTGTGTTTGTATATATATTTATGTGTGTTTGTATGTGTATGTGTGTGTGTGCTTATGTGTAGGCACACTCATATCATGGCACTTCATGGAGGTCAGAGGACAACTAGTGAGAGTTGGTCCTGGGGCTAGATGTCAGGTTGTCAGGCCCGATGGCAGCTTTCCTCACTGAGCCCTGTCGGCAGAGCAGAAGCAATGTGTCTTTGCTTAAGTCAAAGGCAGGCTTTTCCGTGCGTACTTTTCTTGGAAAGTCAAAAGCCAATAGTTGTGAACTCCATGTCCGTGGTCAATAACAAGCACCTGAAACCATTTTTTGTTCAGAATATTCTTTAGACAGTTGTAAGCTGATCGGAGCCAGCGTGTGCCTGGTAAGACAGTAAGTTCTAGAATCAGAGTTTGGTTAAGTCCTGGCTCTTTTCCTTTCAGAACAGTTGGCTCTAGACAAGTTACTGACACGCCCAGAGTCCCCACTTCTCTCTTATAAAACTGGTCCAGCACTGCTTTCCTCACAGGGCTGTTAGAAGGGACAAACAGAAGGCATGGCGTCTACGGTGCAGCTCATACAGTGTGGTAGACGTCGGTCAGTCTCTGACAGATTTGCCAAGTGTGAAGGGAAGGAGGGATAACATTTGGGTGTTGTGCCTACCGTGTATATCTGTCACCACCTGGGTGCAATGCCCTCAGAGACCCAGAAGAGGGCACTAGATGCCCTGGGACTGGGATTGTGAGCCACCATGTGAGTTCTGGGAAGTAAACCCAGGACCTCTGGAAGAGCAGCCAGCTCTCTGGAACCACTGAGCCATCTCTCCCACCCCAAGAAGGATTCATAATTAATATTCATTGTCTTAGCTCAGGTGGCTCTAACAGATTATTAAAGACTGGGTGTCATAAAGTACAGTGCTTCTCACAGTTCTAGAGGCTAATAAACCAAGACAGAGGTACAGGTGACACGTGCTCCTCACATGCACATGGTGATCTTGCTGTGTCTCTAGTCCTCACGCAGAGGTGAGAGTACAAGCTTTCTTCTCTTTAAAAAACTTATTTTCTTTTAATTATTGCCTTTGGTGTGTGTCTTGCAGGGTACTGACTTACAGGAATCTATTCTCTCCTTTCAACATGTAGGCTCCGGGGCTTGAACTCAGGTCTTTAGCCTCTGTGGAGGCACCTTTCCCTGATGCCCATCTTGCCCATTGTCCTCTTCCTGTCTTTTAGGCTCCCTTGTTCCATTCTTATAACCTGGCCACTTCACAAACACCCTACTCCTGATACTATCTGTTGAGAGTTCGCCTGTATGTATGTGTGTATGTATGTATGTGTACCGTGTGTACCTGGTACCTTTGGAGACCTGTATGCATGTATGTATGTATGTATGTATATATGTATGTATGTGTACCATGTGTACTTGGTATCCTTTGGAGACCTGTATGCATGTATGTATGTGTATGTATGTATATATATATGTATATATGTGCACCATGTGTGCCTGGTACCTTTGGAAACCAAAGGAGAGAGTCCCATTCTCTGGAGCTAGTGTTACAGACAGTTGTGCGCCATCATGGGTGCTGGGAACCAAGCCCGGGTTCTCTGCAAGAACATCCAGTGCTCTTAACCGTGGAGCCATCTCTCCAGCCCCTTGGGAGTTGGACAGCATTTTATTCCAGAAAACAGAATGAGTGTTCAAGGCAACTAAGAAGAGGTTGGTTTACAGAGAGGAAAAAGGGGGTGGAGAGCAGGATGGGAATGGACAGGACAGGACAACTTTAACTCAAGCACGCAGGCAGCTGAGTAGTAGTCTGTGAGTTCAAGGTCAGCCAAGTCTACGTAGCACATTCTGGGACAGCCAGGGTTGCGTGTTGCTTACAAGAAACAGGCTGATCATTCGATCATTTTCCCCGGGACTGGAGTCAGGAAATGAGAAAGGTGTCTGAGAGCTTACCCTCAGGCTCCCTCGGGATAAGTTCTTCTGGAAGGATTGAAGCAGAGGCAATCCCATCTGGATGTCCAGGGACCTAACCTGATCAGGAAGTTTGGTGGTTGCTTCTGATTTCTCCGAAGGTCAAGTAATCCTTTCTCTTTGTATGACCGGACTGTTTGTCTGGGTGACACCATTCAATTAAGCCAGAGATCAAACGAGTCTTATAAATATCCCCACACTGATGTCGCCTTACCTGCTTCTCACAGAGGTCTGAGAGGGCACTGCCTAGTCTAGTGTTTGAGGAAAGTGAATGCTGGGTGTATTTTTACAGATGAGATTGAGTATGAAAACCAGAAGAGGCTGCAAGAAGAGGAGGAAGAAGATTTGAACGTGCTGACGTTTGAAGACCTCCTTTGTTTTGCGTATCAAGTGGCCAAGGGCATGGAGTTCCTGGAGTTCAAGTCGGTAAGCACCCTTAAAGGAGAAAACTGACAGAAAGTGTAAAAATAGATCCATACAAAGGTACGTGTGCGTGCAACCTTGAACAAAACGTGTGTCTACGTTTGTTCCTTGGTCATTTCAACATGCCTCCCCTGACATCTGCCCCCCTGCTACTAACACTTTTCACACCTGCAATGTAGTCCTGTAGCATAAAGGCCCAGAGCCACTGGTGAGAGCCAACGTCCCATGGAATGCCTAGGGAAGTCCTTGAAAAGCCATATTGAAAGAAGCACGGTGTGGTCATCCCTGCTGACACAGGCATTCAGGTTGTTCCCTGCAGTCAGGGGCGTGAATAGAGGCCCAGTGCTCACCAGCTCTGACTCCCCGGCCAGCCAGCCTGGCCATATGCAGCCTAGACTAGCCACAGCGCTGTGGAAGCTGTCTGTCTCTTCACAGTAGCCCCGTATTCACAAGCACTGCAACAGGAAGGCTGGGGGACCTGCCCTAAACCACGATCTCCCATCTCCCGTGCTGCCTTAGTCGCTGCTGCTTCTCCCCCTGCTGCCCCCGCCATTCCACATTACAAGTCACCAAAGCTTTAAGTCTGCCGAGGTAACATGGTAGTGAACAGATTGTCAGGGGAAAAAGAATACAACATTTTTAGCTGTGTGTGAGCCCTATTGAAACACAGAGAAAGGCTGGGTTATTGTATCTTACTAAGTTCTCCATAGCAATACTGTATGTCAGAGGAGTAGTGTGTCAATTAGGGCTCTCTAGAGGGACAGAACTGATATAATTAAAAATTATATATATAACTATATATAAATATAAAATTATGTATATTTTTTGTTTTGTACTCTATGTAAAAATATTTTATACGTAGACACACACACACACACACACACACACACACACACACACACACACGTGTGCCGGAGTCACAGAGTCGGGAGAGCACAGCGGTGGGCATGATGAGAGAGGAAGGCCTGCAGTGAAGGCAAACAGGTCTGAAAACTGGGCGTTCTTCAAAGGGCCGTGCCTAAGGGTAAAAATAAAGAGGCAGCCGGTGGCCTTGACCAAACAGAGCCTCTTCGACTTGTATTTGGGTCACCCCTTTCCACAGGCCCTCTGTAAGATACCCTGAGTTATCTAACCCGATCATCCATCGTAGCTCAGCAGCATGGCGCACTGCTAACCTCAGATAACCAGCGTTCTGGGGCTCTGGATTTGGGGGTGAATTTCCTGGACCCTTTCACCTGCCATTCCCATCTCTTTACTTCCAAATTCTCCCCTCTACTTTCTTCTTTGTATTTCTGATTCTTTCCCCTCCTTCTCTTCCATTTGCTTCCTTCCTCTCTGTTTTTTCTTGTCTTCAGAGAGGTGATCTCAGCTATTTTCTGCCATTAAAAATTCCTGCCTCAGCAGTCTTTCTCACTTCACATTTCTGAGGTGTGCTCCTCCCTCCCTGGGCTGTGCTTCTCCCTCCCTGGGCTGTGCTCCTCCCTCCCTGGGGTGTGGGCTGTGCTCCTCCCTCCCTGGGGTGTGCTCCTCCTCCCTCCCTGGGGTGTGCTCCTCCTCCCCCCTGGGGGGGTGTGCTCCTCCTCCTCCCTGGGGTGTGCTCCCCTCCCTGGGGGTGTGTTCCTCCTCCCTCCTGGGGGGGTGTGCTCCTCCCCTCCCTGGGGTGTGCTCCTCCCTCCCTGGGGTGTGCTCCTCCCTCCCTGGGCTGTGCTCCTCCCTCCCTGGGCTGTGCTCCTCCCTCCCTGGGGTGTGCTCCTCCCTCCCTGGGCTGTGCTCCTCCCTCCCTGGGGTGTGCTCCTCCCTCCCTGGGGTGTGCTCCTCCCTCCCTGGGCTGTGCTCCTCCCTCCCTGGGCTGTGCTCCTCCCTCCCTGGGCTGTGCTCCTCCCTCCCCTGGGTGTGCTCCTCCTGGGGTGTCCTCCTCCCTGGGCTGTGTTCCTCCCTCCCCTCCCTCCCCTGAGCTCCTCCCTCCCTGGGATGTGCTCCTCCCCTCCCCTGGGCTGTGCTCCCTCCCTGGGCTGTGCTCCTCCCTCCCTGGGCTGTGCTTCTCCCTCCCTGGGCTGTGCTCCTCCCTCCCTGGGCTGTGCTCCTCCCTCCCTGGGCTGTGCTCCTCCCTCCCTGGGCTGTGCTCCTCCCTCCCTGGGGTGTGCTCCTCCCTCCCTGGGCTGTGCTCCTCCCTCCCTGAGATGTACTCCTCCCTCATTGCTGTTTGCAACCCCTTTTCCTGGAGCTCCCTGCCCACTTTCCTGAGAGTTCATCTCCACACAGACAGTAGTCCTTTATAAAGAAGTGGAGAGCATCTGCCTTGGCCACCTGTCCCAGTTCCTGAGCTGTAAAGCTAACGCGGGTGGTCCGCTCCTTCCGTGCTCCCACTTGATACTTTCAACTTTAAGGCGGAGCAAGAGCCATATATTCAGTGGGGCCGGTGCTTAGCTCCTTGGACTTCTACCTTCCCTGAGCCATCAACTCAGTTGCAAGTCGAAGAGACTCTGTTTGGTCAAGGCCACCGGCTGCCTCTTTATTTTTACTCTTAGGCGTGCTCTGACATGGCCCTTTGAAGAACGCCCCGTTTTTAGACCAGTTCGCCTTCACTGCAGGCCTTCCTCTCTCATCATGCCCACCGCTGTGCTCTCCCCACTCTGTGACTCCAGCACACATGTGTGTGGCTCCAGAGCAGAAACCCAATGAGGACGTGACTTCGGGGCCCACGATTTTATGTTGCTCAGGGAGAGAGACAAGCAGACCCACAAATCAGATCAGTGTCTTGTGATTAATATTGTCACTGACGTAAGCATGGCTACCCCAAGAAATGTGAATGGTAGATCTGGCCAGTGAGGGACAGGGAGCAAATGGCTTCAGGTGAGGACTCACGCAGAAGCTGGGGCAAGTTTTAAAGGAGAGGAGAGCAGGGTACACAGATGGCTAGGGTGTGCGAGTTTTGCAGGGGAGGTGTTCAGATGGAGGTAACCATGGAGATCTATAGAAGAGCGAAGGGAAGGAGGGACTCGGGGGGGCCTATCTGAGGTGCAGAGGAAGCCTTTGGGTTGAGTAGTGGCAGTTGTGCCCTTAGGTCGAATGGATCCTTGTCTTGATGGCAGATGTGGAGGCATGGAAGAGGGTGGATTGCAGAGCTGTGGGGGAAAGGATGAAGAGCAGGAGAGAGAACAAGAGGGCCTCGTGTGATGGTTTGTGTAGGCTTGGCCCAAGGAGTGGAACTATTAGGAGGTGTGGCCTTGTTGGAGTGGGTGTAGCCATGTTGGAGTGGGTGTGGCCATGTTGGAGTAGGTGTGGCCTTGTTGGAGTAGGTGTGTCACTGTGGGCCTGGGCTTTAAGACCCTCATCCTAGCTGCCTGAAAGTCAGTCTTCCATCAGCAGCTTTCAGATGATGTAGAACTCTCAGCTCCTCCTGCACCAGGCCTGCCTGGATGCTGCCATGCTCCCACCTTGATGATAACTGACTGAACCTCTGAACCTGTAAGCCAGCCCCAGTTAAATGTTGTCCTTATAAGAGTTGCCTTGGTCATGGTGTCTGTTCACAGAAGTAAAACCCTAACTAAGACACTTCGGATGGAATCCAGAGGGAAGGACAGAAGGAAGAGGACTGGTTAAAGCCAGTCCAGGCAGGGTCAAGAAGCAAGTGCTTCTTGCTGGTCAGTGTGAGCCTTCCCAGAGCAGCTGTGGACAGGAGGACATGTTAGGGATGAGGACAGATGTAAAGGAGATCACACACGCACACACACACACACACACACACACACACACAGAGAGAGAGAGAGAGAGAGAGAGAGAGAGAGAGAGAGAGAGACAGAGAGAGAGAGAGAGAGAGAGAGAGAGAGAGAGAGAGAGAGAGAGAGAAAAAAAAGGCAAACACCAGAGCAGGAGGAGTCATGGCATGGACTTTCTCACTGTTATAAGTTTTGTCCTTTTAAAAACTGAAGGGAGCATAATGGACCCCTGTGGACACCATGTTCTCTCCAGCAACTTCATGCAGAGTTCATTCCCTTCAGACACTCTGGGGTCTACTCTCTCAGGCTCCTCCAAACTCATCTTCGTTTTCTGTTTTGTCTGTCTGTCTGCCCCCTGCATCCTGTATGTGCATGTGAGCACAAGCGCGTGCATGCACGCATGAGTGCGTGTGCGTGCATGTGTGTGAATGTGGGGCACATAGACCATAGTTGTGTGTACAGAAGTCAGAGGACAAACTTTGGAAGTTAATTCTTCTGCTGTGGGATCCAGGAATTGAACTCAGGACATCAAGCTCATGTGGTAAATGTTTTTTTCTCATTGAGCTGTCATCTCTTTGCCCCGCCCTCCAAAACTCACTTCTTCTGAATATTTTCTTTGACATTAATCTATTTATTTACTTAGAGACACACACGACCTCTCTGTGTAGTCCAGGCTGGCCTCAAATTTGGACGTCCTCCTGCCTCAGCCTCCCCAGTGCTGAGATTATGGGTCTACACCCCCAGGCCTGTCAGACATGATACAATTTTATTGCTAAAGCTGGTTCTGTATCCAGAAGAGATTCTGTTTTCACACTCACGCACAGAAAGCCAGTGCTAGAAGGTTCTCTGGGACTCAGCGAAGGCCCCTTTTGGCACTTCTTTTGCTCATGGCTCCAGAGATGCCTCAGATGACTACCACTGAGGTAACTTAGGAATAAGCCAGTGTTCTCAGGATACGTGACAGTCTCTGTCTTAGTCAGGGTTCCTATTCCTGCACAAATATCATGACCAAGAAGCAAGCCGGGGAGGAAAGGGTTTATTCAGCTTACACTTCCACATTGCTGTTCATCACCAAAGGAAGTCAGGGACTCAGGCAGGTCAGGAAGCAGGAGCTGATGCAGAGGCCATGGAGGGATGTTACTCACTGGCTTGCTTCCCCTGGCTTGCTCAGCTTGCTTTCTTATAGAACCCAGGACCACCAGCCCAGGGACAGCACCACCCACAATAGACTGGGCTCTCCCCCCTTGACCACTAATTGAGAAAATGCCTTACAGTTGGGTCTCATGGAGGCATTTCCTCCAGGGAGGCTCCTTTCCCTGTGATAACCCCAGCTTGTGTCAAGTGGACACACAGAACCAGCCAGTCCAGTCTCTGAAGTCACAGCCAATGTCATGCCAGCTTCTCTCTTCCAGTGTGTTCACAGAGACCTGGCAGCCAGGAACGTACTGGTCACCCACGGGAAGGTGGTGAAGATCTGTGACTTTGGACTGGCCCGAGACATCCTGAGTGACTCCAGCTATGTCGTCAGGGGCAACGTGAGCCGTTTGCTTTTTGTCATGAGCACAGGAAACATCTGACCTCGCTGTAATGCGTGTTTTGATTTATGGCGACACCAAGGGGGGTGGGAGGGGGAAGACTCCCAGGGCTTAATTTATTTAGGTTGAAAAGATTGTTCTGTGCTCACTAAATGCTAAGCAAAATAGCCACACATCTGTGGGGCCGGCCACTCAGAACAGATCCATTAGGGGTTGCCATGCGATCTTCACCTAAAAGAAAAAGTTCTTACTCAGGCTGGACCTGTTTCAGCTTCCTTAACTATAAAGTGGCTGTTGAGTTATGTTTCCAATCATGAGAGAAGCTAACATGTTCAACGGGCTTTTATTTTCCCCTCCTGAACAGGCCCCACACAGATATTAACTATAAAATTAAAAGACACAGTAGTTAACCATTAGCGTTTGTTATCCCGGTACTATTAGAAGACCTAAGTAAGACAGGACTGAAATTTGCTTGTTCAAAGAGAGTGAAAGGGGGCCAGAGAGCCGGCTCCGTGGTTAAGAGCACGTACTGCTTTGCCAGTGGACAAAGTTTGATTCCCAGCACCCACGTCAGGAGGCACAAGCAACTTTAACTCCTGCTCCGGGGAATCCAAGCGCTCATGTGCACACACCTACACATAATTTAAAATAAGTTTAAAGTATGATGAAGTAAAATAAGTGTTTTAAAAGGGAAGAAAGGTAGATAGACAGAACATGATAAACGGCAGACAGATAGGCAGACAGGCAGACAGACAATGAGATGTCTCAGCTGGTAAAGGCTCTTGCTGCCAAGCCTGAGGACTTGAGTTGCCCCCAAAACCGCACGGTGGTAAAAGACAGAATCCTTACAAGTTGACCTCTGACCTTCACCTGTGAGCCATGGCATACACCCTCTCCCAGTGTCCACACGCAAACACGTGAATAAAAACATACATTTTCTTCTTTTGGTTTTCCAAGACAGGGTTTTTCTGTGTAGCTCTGGCTGTCCTGGAACTCACTCTGTAGACCAGGCTGGCCTCGAACTCAGATCTGCCAGGCTCTGCCTCCCAGCACTGGGGCTTAGGGTGTGCATCACTACCATGTGTGTGTATCCCTGGCATAAATTTTTTTTAAAGAAAGAAGGAAGGAAAAGAACAGTAAGGAAGCGCTCAGAAGTACAGCTCTGGCCTGGCCTTCACGAGGCTTTGAGTCAAACCTCAGAATGAGGAAGAAAAAGAAGGAATTAGGACACCTTGGCGCAAGTCCGTCTGTGGCTGTGCGTTCAGTCAGTGCTGGGGGAGGGGGAGGGGGAGGGAGAGTCTCAGTATTATCATCCCTGTTTCTGAGCAACAGCAGCCCAGGCCGCTCCAGTTCCTCCTCTCTGCTCAACACTCTCAGGCGGTTTACATACTCCGTTCTGAAAATAGCCACTCTGCGAAGGGGAAATTGAGGCGAAGGCAGCTTGCCCGCGGTTGCTCTCCGCGCACGGATGTGAGCATGCGCAGCCTGCGTCTGTGTCCCTCCCGGTTGTGTCTTCCTGACTTCCTACAGGATTCTGAATTTACTTCCTAAGTTTCTGGAAACAAACCAATAAAATCAATGACAGAGCCCTTTACCCCCAAAATGCGTGCGAGAACTCAGAGTTTCATCTCCGGTGGCTTAGAACCGGTTCCCAGCTAGGGTAGCCGCAGTTACCGTGCGCTGTCTGTTCTGTGGGATGCTGTGGTTTTCAACCCACCAGTGGGCTCTCCTGTGGGAAGGTGAATTCCACTCAGAACCCTTCTGTTAATGAGTCAGGTGACCCAGACTGAATTCATTCAGCGACTCCATTTGCATAGGATTTAAAAGAGGACTTCCTTCTGGGGCTCAACTTTAGCTGGCAGATTAAACACAGTAAGGTTCCTGCTAGAACCAAATCAGAACAAAACCCTGTGCCCCCACCCCTCCTGGGAACTAACTAACCACTGTGTCCTGATGCAAATCAAAAGATTCTGCAAACTGTGGCAACCGCCCCCACCACACACACTGCTGGACGCTATTCAAGTCCCAGAGGGCAGCCTACGGTCATTTCTAGACGTGACGACTTAAGTCCCTCACCACATCCTTGAGGATGATACTTCTCCTCAGTCCTGAGAAAAGCTTTGGCAGATGACTCTGAGCATCGCCTTGAACGTGTCTGCCTCCCAGCAGATACAGAGCTCTTCCTTAATGAAAGGCATTGCTACTGCACTGGCCGGTTCCAAGCACAAGTCTGTGTCCAAGATGACTTTTAAAGAAGTGACTTTTGGGGTTGGGGATTTGGCTCAGTGGTAGAGCACTTGCCTAGCAAGCACAAGGCCCTGGGTTCAGTCCCCAGCTCCGAAAAAAAAAAAAAAAAAAAAAAAAAAAAAAAGTGACTTTTGCCAGGAGTGATGGCCCATGCCTTTAAACCCAACACTCAGGAGGTAAAGGCAGGTGGGTTTGTGTGTTCGAGGCCCTGTTCTGCTTCTTTATGTAGCCAGGGCTACAGAGTGAGACCCTCTCCCAAAATAGAAATATAGATGCTAGATAGGTAGATAGATGACAGACAGACAGACAGACAGACAGATAACAGACAGATAGGTAGAGAGATGACAGACAGACAGGGTAGATAGATGGGCGAAGACATAATAGATATTAGACAGATGTTAATATAGATAAAGATGATAATGGATAGATAGATAAGAAACATTTCTGAAAATCTACTTTTTCGTATTAAGCATTAAGAGTGTTCTTAATCTTGTCATCTAATGCTGGGCAGTGGTGTCACACGCCTTTAATCCCAGCACTTGGAAGGCTGAGGCAGGTGGATCTCTGTGAGTTTGAGGCCAGCCTGGTCTACAGAGCCAGTTCCAGGATGGCCAGGGCTACATGAAGAACCCCTCTCTTGAAAAACAAAAATAAGTAAGTAAATAAATAAATAAAACAAAAACTCACAAAGGCCGGAGAGATGACTCAGTGGTTAAGAGCGCTGGCTGTTCTTCCAGCCAATCCAGGTTCAATCCCCAGCAGCCACATATCTGTAACTCTGGTTCCAGGAGATACAGAACCTTTGCAGACATTCATAAAGGCAAAACACCAAATAAATCTTTTTTCTTTTTAAGTGGCCTCAGGTTTTGAATTTTATCATCTAACAACAAAGAGGTGCTGGAGAGATGGCTCAGTGGTTAGAGCACTGGCCACTCTTGCTGAGGACCCAGGTTCAGTCCTCGGCACCCATGCAGTAGCTCACGTCACTCTAGAATGTCAGTTCCAAGGGATCTGACGCCCTCTTCTGGCATCCTCCAGCACTGCATGCATGTGGCACACTTACCATGCAGACAAAACGCCCGTGCACATAAAATTAAAAACAAACAAAAAAAAAAACTTTTAAAAACTCTACAAGCCCGCATGTGGGAACTTCACCAACCTCTCTTACATAGGCACGGCTGCCAGTGAAGTGGATGGCACCCGAGAGCTTGTTTGAAGGGATCTATACAATCAAGAGTGACGTCTGGTCCTACGGCATCCTTCTCTGGGAGATATTTTCACTGGGTACGTGCAGCACCCTGCAGACCTCCCTGGGCTCTGGCTTTGTGTCTCCCACTCCTCCTGTACCCCGCCTGCACCCCTTTACCTTGCAAGCCAGAGGGCAAGTGAACCACCAGTTGCTCTCCAGGCTTCTGGTTTTGCTTTCTGTGTCTGTTACTTGCCAACACCTGAGATCTGCCTTTCCCACCCTCTGGAATTGACTAGGAGGCCTGGGCACTTCTGATCCACTTGCAGCCCTCAGCACAGGGTGGGTCTGGCACTGGGGGATTCTCTTTGCTTGTTTTCAGACAGAATGTATACTATGTAAACAAGTAGGAGGACAATGTTTTCGAGACCCCACTGAGCGTCTGTGTTTCTCAGGTGTGAACCCTTATCCCGGCATTCCTGTCGATGCTAACTTCTATAAACTCATTCAGAGTGGATTTAAAATGGAGCAGCCGTTCTATGCTACGGAAGAGATGTGAGTAGAACCGGCCTGGGGTGGATGTCAGACATTTACCATGCACTGTAAGTCTTCCAAATGCATGACAAAAACAAAAACTTTGCTGGGTGTTTTCGTTTGTGTTCTTTTTGTTTTGTTTTCTTTTTGAACCAAGGTTTCTCTGTGTATCAGTGACTGTCCTGGGATTCCCTCTGTAAACCGGGCTGGCCTCAAACTCAGAGATCCAGCTGTCTCTGCCTCCTAAGAGCTGTTATTAAAGACGTGCACCACCACATCCGGTTAACACCCACTTTCCTACTGCACTGCTGAGCATTGATTTACTTCTTTATTCATTTATTTTATGTGTGTGAGTACACTGTCTCTGTCCTTAGACACACCGGCAGAGGGCATCAGATCCCATTACAGATGGTTGTGAGCCACCATGTGGTTGCTGGGATTTGAACTCAGGACCTCGGGAAGAGCAGCCAGTGCTCTTAACCTCTGAGTCATCTCTCCACCCCTTGATTGATTTTTAAAAAGCAGAGAAATCTTGATACAGTGGCACCTGCCTTTAATTCCAGCACTTGGGAAGAGGCGGGCAGACAGATCTCTGTGGTTTGAGGCCAGCCTGGTCTACAGAGTAAGTTTGAGGCCAGCTGAAGCTGTGTAGTGAGACCCTATCTTGGAAAAATAGGGGCGAGGGGACACTTGCTTATAATCCCAATACTCCAGGGGTTAGGCATGAAGCTGTAGGCTAGCCTGTGCTAATAGCAAGACTAGAAAAGAGAGAGAGACAGGGGGGGAGAGAGAGAGAGAGAGAGAGAGAGAGAGAGAGAGAGAGAGAGAGAGGAAGAAGGAGGAGGGAAGGAGGAGGAGGAGGAGGAGGAGGAGGAGGAGGAGGAGGAGGAGAGGAGGGGATCAGATCCCATTACAGGGGAGGGGAGGGAAGAGGAGGGGAGGGAGGGGAGGGAGGGAGGAGAGACAAGAAAGAAACAAACAAACAATGTCGTTTGCTTCAGGTAGCCTTGCTGCCCTCTTAGGCAGCACTCCAGGACTCCACTCCTCTGCTTGTGTACCTGAGGGTTTGACTTCTCCTCACATCTCATTCTCTGGTGTGGTACAAATTCTAATCTGTGCTTCCCACAGAGCCAGCGCACAGTTCCCAGTCTGTCCCACACAGCGGATGCTACCCTGGGTGTGAACTGCGGGTGTTGGGCGCCCTGCCGGTGGCCGAGTTCATTCTCACCTCCCCTCAGCCTCCGCTTTGCTCTCTCACAGATACTTTGTAATGCAATCCTGCTGGGCTTTTGACTCGAGGAAGCGGCCATCCTTCCCCAATCTGACGTCATTTTTAGGCTGTCAGCTCGCAGAGGCAGAAGAAGCGGTATGTAGAGGCATGACTTGATGGGAACCATTCCCAAGGAGATGCGTGAGTGGCAGCCCTGTACCCACGCCCTCAGATCCGGTTGTGGCACGCCCTGTCTTTCTCACCTCCCACTGGTCACCCTTCCTCAGTTGTGTGGTCCTCGTGTGGGTTTGGGGGCGGGGGTTTTCCTGAGATCATATCCAACTGATTAATAAGTTAAAAGCTCTTAAGGGTCCAGTGCGAAGGACTGGACACCTAAATAAACCTTAACTCCTCCAGGAGCCACTGGCCTTTTCTAAGGCAACATGACACTTGAGCATGGGCTCTTCTCAGCTGCATGAGGGTGGGTGTGGATGGGAAGGGCTCTGGCCCAAAGCCCCAGGACCCATTCCATGTCTGCTGCCCATTCCTCGAGGATGTGAATGGTAGCAAGTTTCTACTTTGGCCTCAGGGTTCCCATCTGTAAAATAGGTTACAAAGGCAACTTGGTGTTGCCTCACTAGCCCCTCCTCCTTAGCACCCCCAACACAGAAGAGGGCTGCTCCAGATGAGCTGGACCAAGGGTGGAGCCTTGAACTCTTAGAGCCCAGATTCAGGTCCTGTTTCCATCACTAACGTCTCGAGTAGCATAAGCTACTTTACACTTTCATGTGGACATCTGGCAGGATGATAGTTCTGTAAAGCACATGCCGTCTGCCATCTGCCATCTGCGCTTTTCCTACTTTTCATTAAAATGAGTGGCAGTTATTTCAGGAAAAAACAAAACCCGTGGGAGGGGCTGGAGAGATGGCTCAGTGGTCAGAGCACCAGATGCTCTTCCAGAGGACCAGGGTTCACTTCCCAGTGAACCTGGTGGCTCACAAGCACCTATAACTCCAATTCCAGGACCTCCAACGCCCTCTTCTGGCCTTCGAGGGCAGTGTAGTCACACACTGACAAACAGGTACACGCTCATACGCATACAGTAAATAAAACTTGAAAGCAAGCCCTGGAAACTACTCAAATTCATAGTCCTATATTCTTAAGATTATTTTATTTTTCAGTCATGTATATTAGTGTGTATGGGGACCCTCGGAAAACAGAAGAGGGCGTCAAATCCCCCTGGAGCGGGAGTAACAGGCAATCGTGAGCCACCTCTCGAAACCATACCCAGGCCCTCTGCAAGAGCAGCAAGCGCTGCCAACCACTGAGCCACCCCTCCCTCCAGCCCCCAAGTTCCTATTTCACGATCTGTATAAGAGCAAGGTTCGTTTAAGTACTGTGCTCTCTCGGCACACAGGGGAGTCCTGCTCAGCCAGTCACCCTTGCCGCCTCTCCCCTTTTCCAGATGTATCAGAACATGGGCGGCGATGTCCCACTGGAGCACCCAGCCATCTACCAAAACAGGCGGCCTGCCAGCAGAGAGGCAGGCTCAGAGCCGCCATCACCACAGGCTCAGGAGAAGACTCACAGAGAAAGAAGTTAGTGAGGCCTTGGACCCCGCCACCTCTAGACAGGCTGTAGATCGCAGAGCCAAGGTTAGCCTCACCTCAGAGGAAGCACCCTGCCGGCTGCTGCTTCTTCGCTGGACTTTTCTCTAGATGCTGTCTGCCATTACTCCAGAGTGACTTCTATAAGACCAAACCGCTCCTCGCCCAGGCAGAAGAGACAATAATGAGGCTGACTGGTGAGCCTGCCTACACTGGGAGACCTTTCCAGGCTGGCTTGAGGGGAAAGCCATGTATCGGAAATACAGTATATTCTTGTAAATACATAAAACAAAAACAAACCCATTTTTGCTAAGGAGAAGCTAAATATGATTTTTTTTAAAAAAAATCTATGTTTTAAAATAATATGTAACTTTTTCATCTGCTTAGTGATATATTTTATGGACGGAAATAAACTTTCTACTATAGAAATGTTGGTTCTTGGTCCTTTACGTGAACTCTAAGCTCATGGCCTCTTCCATACGTGAGGTTTCCTGTTTTTCTCTTGAGCAGGTGCATCCTTGGTGGTGTTTGGTTTTGAGACAGGATCTTGCCTCAAACCTGAGATCCTCCTGCCTCTGCCTCGAGTCCCCGGGTTAAAAGCATGAGTCATCGTACCTGGCAGAAGGCCAGCTCTTTCACCCGAGTATTAAAGCATCCTGAGTCCGACAGGCTGAGGCCTGTGGGTGCCACCTCTGCTCTGTTCTCTGTAACTCCCTTCCCTACCCATTTGCTATGGATCTTTTGAAACTGAGCAGCCTTGCTGGAGAGATGGCTCAGGGGTTAAGAGCACTGACTGCTCTTTCCAGAGGTCCTGAGTTCAAATCCCAGCAACCACATGGTGGCTCACAACCATCTGTAATGAGATCTGATACCCTCTTCTGGTGTGTCTGAAGACAGCTACAGTATACTCATCTATAATAAATAAATCTTTAAAAAAAAAGGGGGGGGTTGGGGATTTGGCTCAGTGGTAGAGCGCTTGCTCAAGGCCCTGGGTTTGATCCCCAGCTCCGGGAAAAAAAAAAAGAATAGAAACTGAGCAGCCTCCAGCCCATGGGCTTGTAAACTTGCCTTACTTTGTCCCTTTTCATCACAGAATCTCATGTGTCCCAGGCTGGCCTCAGATTGGCTATGTAGCTGAGGGTGACTTTGAACTTCTGGTCCTCCTGTCCCTACCTCCCGAGTGCTGGGATTCCAGGCTGTGCCACCATGCCCAGCTTCACCTGATTCTCAAGCCTCTATCCATCTACCGCAGCGGTTTTCAACCTTCCTAACGCTGAGACCCTTTAATACAGTTCCTCATGTTGTGCTGACCCCAACCATCACATGGTTTCACTGCTGCTTCATAACTTTAAACATCTGATGTGCGATCGCTATGGGGGTCACAACCCTCAGGTTGAGAGCGGCTACTCTAATGTGTCTCTTAGCTGCTGTAAGTTCCCTCTCCTTAAGGACTGACCTTTCCAGGGGGGCACTGTGCCTTGTAAGCACCAGGTCTCCTCCGTGGCAACCTGGGAGAGCTTCTTGTCTATATCATCAGGTTGTCTCTTCACAGATGCCAATGTAATTAGCTTTTGTGATAATGATAACGTCCCTTCTCTTTCTTTCTTTTTTTTTTTAAGAGTTATTTACTTTATTTATATCAGTACACTGTAGCTGTCTTTAAACACCAGAAGAGGGCATCAGATCCCATTACAGATGGTTGTGAGCCACCATGTGGTTGCTGGGATTTGAACTCAGGACCTCTGGAAGAGCAGTCGGTGCTCTTAACCACTGAGCCATCTCTCCAGCCCACGTCTTCTCTTTCAAGTTGGAACTTGAGCATTTTGAAGGCAGAGGTGATTTAGGTGAATCCAAATACTCAATTCCAAGGAAGTCATGGGTGTAGACAGATGTTTGGTTACCTTTTAGCCTACCCATGTAGAATTTGCTTGATAATAAGCATTCAGCTAATGTTGTTTTTACTTAGATAAGTGGTACACTCCTTCTCCCATTTAACAAGCATTGGGATACCGCTCCAGCTGGACTCTGGTTCAGGATGTATTTCTCCTGCCGTCTTACTTAATGTGTTCCTAAACACACACACACACACACACACACACACACACACACACACACACACTCTCACACACACACTCACACACACTCACACACACTCATACACACACACTCATACACACACAGACACACACATTCATACACACTCATACACACACATTCACACACACACACTCACACACTCACACACACACACACACTCACACACACACTCACACACACACACACACACATTCACACACACTCATACACACACATTCACACACACACACACTCACACACACACAGACTCACACACACACACACACACACACACTCACACACACTCACACACACACAGACACACACATTCACACACACACAGACTCACACTCACACACACACACACACTCATAGTCTACCACTGCAGGGAGGCATGGCAGCTGGAGCAGGAAGCTCACATGCTCAACTAAAGCACAAAGCAGAGAGTGAAATGGAAGTGAGGTTAGGCTATGAGCTCTCAAAGGCTCACCAGGTATGGCGGTGCACACCTTTAACCCATTAGAGCACTTGGGAGACAGAGGCCCGCAGCTCCCTATGAAGTTGAGTCCAGCCTGGACCACATAGTGAGTTCCGGGCCAGCCCAGAATACAGAGGGAGAACCTGTCACAAATCACAAACAAAAAAACCAAAACCCTCCCCAGAGGCAGAGGTATTTCCTCCAGCACAGCCATGCCTCGAAAAGATTCCAAAACACTCACCAGAAGAGCGCCATCAACTGGTGACCAAGTGTTCAAACACATGAGCCCGAGGGGGACGTTCTCATTCAAACCACCGTACACTTCTTTGCTTTAACATAAACGGAACCTACCACACTAGCCCTGTAGTCAAATGTTGGTTTTGTCCCTGGTAATATGTGGAAATTTCTCCAAATCCGCATATGTGTGAATCCCTTGTTATGATCTAGAAGTCGGTAGCTTCTTCGGTCTTCCTGGCCACCTCAGAAGTCAGAATTAATGGCCGTTCAGTTTTTCTCTGAGGATATGAAATGGTAGGGGTTGCAGTCTCCAAGCCCTCTGTCACCCTGAGATGGCGCTTGCAGTCTAGTATTATTCAGTGATTGTATTTACTTATCTTTCCTTGTGGGGGGGGGAAAAAGAACAGATCAAAACATCTACCATCTTACCCTTTTTTAAAAACAGAACTTGGGGCTGAAGAGTTGACTCAGTGACTATGAGCTCAAGCAGAGGGCCTGTGTTCAGTTCCCAGTACCCACATGGTGGCTCGGAGCCATCCATAACTCCAGTTCCAGGGGACCTAGTGCTCTCCTCTAACTTCTACAGCCACCAGGCACACACATGATGTGCAGGTGAAACACTAAGCCGCATAAATGAATGTAAATAAAGTAAAATGATATCAGTAAATCAGCCTAAAAAATTAAAATTAAAAACCTGAGCTCGGGGTTAGGGATTTAGCTCAGTGGTAGAGCGCTTGCCTAGGAAGCGCAAGGCCCTGGGTTCGGTCCCCAGCTCAAAAAAAAAAAAAAAAAAAAAAAAAAAAAAAAAAAAAAAAAAAACCTGAGCTCATTAGCAGTAAGTGTATCTGTGCTGTTTTGAGTCCGAACTCAAGGTCTCTAGAATGCTTCTCAGCACTTCTGGAACTCCGAATTAGTAGACACTTCAAGTTCCTCAAACCCGCAGCCGCGTGAAGCCACCATCCTACTTTATGATGATATGAATCTGACCACCTCTGGAACCTGAGATGGTCAGAATCCTTCAGAGTTTATCGGTTCGTGTCTGGCTTATTTCACTTAGCGCAGTGTCCTCCAGACCCACAATCCCCTTCCTCTTTAGGGTTACATAATCCACTGTGTGCACGCAGCAAGTTTTATTTGGCCATTGATCTATCTATCAAGAGGCCTTGGATTGCTTCAGCCTTTTGTTTACCATTAATATTGCTGCTGAGAACATGGGTATGGAAATACCTCTCTCTCTCTCTCTCTCTCTCTCTCTCTCTCTCTCTCTCTCACACACACACACACACACACACAATTTTATTGTATTCTGATATTCTGAGACAAAGGAGTTTTTTGTTTGTTTGTTTGTTTGTTTTGCTTGTTTGATTGGTTGGTTTGTTTTCAAGACAGGGCTTCTCCATGTAGCTCTGGCTGTCCTGGAGCTCACTCTGTAAACCAGTCTTGCCTTGAATTTACAGAGTTCCCTCTACCTCTGCCTCCTGAGTGCTGAGATTAAAGGTGTGTACCACCACCACCACCACCCCCACCCCACCCCCAGGTTTTGCTGTGTACCCCAAGCTGGCCTTGAACTCACAATCCTCCTGCCTCAGCCTCTGAGTACCTGTACTGCTTCTTCACATTGACCTTCAAAGCTGTCTCTGTTGTTTACACCTGAGAATCTAGTGTGGGACCCAAGGCTGGCTCAGCCTCCAGGCACAGCCGAGTGGTTTGCCGACAGTCCTTCTCTCTCTGTTAGTCTACCAATGGTCTTTCTTGCTTTCTATGTCTTCGCTGTCTTGATGGAATTGGAGGAGAGAGCAGAGCTACAAGCATTTGCTACATTTGCTCTTGAGCTGCTTGTCGTGAGACGTGTGTTGTTGATACAGCAAGGCAGACGATGATGTGAGTCTTCTTCCTTCTTTCAAAGCGATTTGGCCCAGGACATATGCACACTGTGTCTGTGACATCCCTCTGCATGGGGACAAACACACTGCTTACACCTGGATCCTTGTGTGCAGCGGCATTAAAATCACCAGAGGACTTCATTTCCGTGAAAATGGTTATTCTCTTGTGAGTTTTGTAAAAATGATCTTACAGCCTATGTACGCTACCAAATGCTTCATTTAAATAGCATAATACTGGGGCTGAAAAGACAGTTAATAGTTCATACTGCTCTTGCAGAGGACCTGAGTTCAATTCCCAACACCCACAACTGGGACCTCACAACCATCTACAACTCCAGTTATGAGGGATCCGACGCCCTCTACTGGCCTCCATGGGCACTGCATGCACATGGTGTGCACACACTCAGGCACAAATACACGCAAACATAAAACACATCAATCCTTCTTCTAAAAAGCATAATGTCGACTTGTTCTCCAAGGATGTATTCATGCGATGCAGAATCTGCATCCCTAATCTGAAATACTGAGATCCAGACCCTGAACTCACCAGACACCAGCACGACACATCACACGTGGAAAACTCCATGCCTGGCCTCCTGTGAACGGAAGTTAGAATGAAGTGGGTTAAAATGATCCAGTCAGGTTACCGTCAGACTGTGTACACAGGGCACACGTGAAACGTACACAGGGCGTGTGAATTACATGTGTGAAAATATTCCAATCACAGCAAATGTAGTCTGCTTCCTGTCACTCTACTTAGGAGATACTCTACCTGCTTTCCCCCACCCTGGCACTGCCCATTTCACTGATGTCCTAAGTAAACACAGCCCTTCGCCACCATGGTCACTCATCATCAAACTAAGGGCACTTGAATATGCTTCTGAGCTGTGTGGGATGGATCTTCCTCATAGAGAGTGGAGTTAGGTGAGGTGGAAGCCCACCGGCTCTTTGGAAATTCAGTTGTGCTGGAGAGTGCTTTGCTGAGGCAGACTCATGAAGGAACGCCTCGCTGAAGCAGACACAGGAGAGAGGATGTTCTGCTAAAGCAAGCATGTGAGAGGACACGTTGATAAAGGAGTCCTTGCTAACGACGTGCACGCATTGGTCCACCTTGCAATGTGTAGCTGAGCTCTATTTGTCGGGACTCTATAGAGAGAAATGCACCAAAAATCTTTTTGGTGGTGTGTTGTGGCCTCTTGCTGCTCCCGAGGACTTTGGCTGATGGGCAGAGGGATGTCAGGTGAGACAGAGCACGTGCTGAGGCAAGACCTGTGACCGATGCTGAGGTAAGACCAATGGAGGACACAATGTTTGGAGGGAGTATAAATAGAACCCGACTGACAGTTATGGAGGCTGAGCTAGGCTTGCTTGTAGAACTAGCTGTGCAGTGCTTGTTGGTCTCTCGTCTTCACTGATCTTCGATTTGCTGAGAGAGGGCACTTCGCCTGGTGTCCCTCCAGGTACCTCCTGCTGTCTCTGCTGATTGCTGTTTGCTATCCCTGCTCTTCCGAATTGGATTGCTAGTGTATCTGTGAAGTGTTTTCAGGTGGTTTGAGCTGCTGGCCTGTGAACTGAACAGCCGATTTCCAGACAATGCAGATGGGAGTTGCTCTAAAGAGCCTTTCAAAACAGGTCCACTCCCTCCGTATCCTTTCTTTCCCACTACCTCTGGTGGGTGGTGGGCTAAATGGGAGGTTAACGCATTTAAGAACCATCATCAAAAATGAGGATTGAAAAGAATTAAAGTTAGGATCACCAAACATTCTCCTGTTCACTTTAGTGTGGGTCAAGCTGTGTCTCTGAAGGGACCTCTCTTTTGCTTTCCCTTTCTTTCTTTCTCTCTCTCTCTCTCTCTCTCTCTCTCTCTCTCCCTTCCTTCCTTCCTTCCTTCTTTCCTTTTATGTATATGGGTGCTCTATCTGCAAGTACATCTTGCATACAGGAAGAGGTCATTAGATCCCATTACAGATGGCTGTGAACCACAATGTGGTTGCTGGGAATTGAACTCAGGACTCCTGGAAGAACAGCCAGTGCTCTTAGCCACTGATCCATCTCTCCAGCCCTTCTTTTCTTTCTTTAAAAGCTTATTTATTAACAATGCCAAGCAACCAGAGCTTCCAGGGACTAAGCCACTACCTAAAGACTATACATGGACTGACCTGGACTCTGACCTCATAGGTAGCAATGAATATCCTAGTAAGAGCACCAGTGGAAGGGGAAGCCCTGGGTCCTGCTAAGACTGAACCCCCAGTGAACTAGACTGTTGGGGGAGGGCGGCAATGGGGGGGGGGGGAGGGAACACCCATAAGGAAGGGGAGGGGAAGGGGATGTTTGCCCGAAACCGGAAAGGGAATAACACTCGAAAATGTATATAAGAAATATTCAAGTTAATAAAAAAAAAAGCTTATTTATTTATCATATATAAGTACACTGTAGACACACCAGAAGAGGGCATCAGATCCCATTATAGATGGCTGTGAACCAGGGAATTGAACTCAGGACCTCTAGAAGAGCAGTCAGTGCTTTTAACAACTGAGCTATCTCTCCAGCTTCCTTATTTTTTCTTTCTTTCTCTCTTTCTTTCTTTCTTTCTTTCTTTTTGTTTTGTTTTCTATCTTTTTTTAATTTTTTTAAATTTTTTTCCATTTTTATTAAATTGGGTATTTCTTATTTACATTTCAAATGTTATTCCCTTTCCAAGTTTCCAGGCCAACATCCCCTTAACCCCTCCCCCTCCCCTTCTATCTGGGTGTTCCCCTCCCCATCCTCACCCCATTACCGGCCTCCTCACAACAATCCCGTTCACTGGGGGTTCAGTCTTGGCAGGACCAAAGGCTTCCCCTTCCACTGGTGCCCTTACTAGGATATTCATTGCTACCTATGAGGTTGGAGCCCAGGGTCAGTCCATGTATAGTCTTTGGGTAGTGGCTTAGTCGCTGGAAGCTCTGGTTGCTTGGCATTGTTGTTCATATGGGGTCTCAAGCCCCTTCAAGCTCTTCCAGTCCTTTCTCTGATTCCTTCAACAGGGGTCCCGTTCTCAGTTCAGTGGTTTGCTGCTGGCATTCGCCTATGTATTTGCCATATTCTGGCTGTGTCTCTCAGGAGAGATCTACATCCGGTTCCTATCTCTTATTTTCTTTCTTAAGAAAGGTTTATTGAATATACCACAAGAGGCAGCCTGCTGGGCCATAACTAGAGTACTACTTGCCATAATTTACCTTTAAAAAAATATTTTTAAGAAATTTCAAATCTGGGGTTGGGGATTTAGCTCAGTGGTAGAGCGCTTGCCTAGCAAGCACAGGCCCTGGGTTCGGTCCCCAGCTCTGAAAAAAAGAAAAGAAAAAAAAAAAAAAGAAATTTCAAATCTACCCCTCTCTCTTCCCCCTCTAACTCTACTGCCTACCAAGTTCATGACTAACATCTTCTATAATTATTGTTTTACACACACACACACATAGACATGCACACACACACATACACACATACACATACATACACACACATACACACACGTACACACACACATACATATACATACAAACACATACACATATACACATACACACATATACACACATACACACATACCATACACACATACACACATATACATAAATGCACACACACACACAGAAACATGTACACACCACACACAGGCACACACACAGACATACATACACACCACACACACACACCACACATACATACATACACACCACACACACACACACACACACATACACACACGCACACACCCAATTGGCCCATTTAGTGTTGTTCTTATGAACATGTGTTTAGGGCTGACCACTTGGGATTGAATAGCCTATCACGGGGCTCTCCATCGAGTACTGATTCTCTCTCTCTCAGCAGGCCTTGATTGCCTTTACACATAATCAAAATGCAGAGACTAGGAGACTGTAGTGTGCCCAGCCCCAACTGGAACGTCTACAGTGCAATCACGGAAAGACTTTAAGAGCCAGGTGGGGGGTGGGGATGGAAGAACGGGGGCAGGCCGTATGAGGGGGGACAGGGAGGAGGGAGGGGGCTGTGATGCGGATATAAAGTGAATAATTAAAACTGTCTGTAACATACCTACATGCGGCAAAACACCAGTGCATATAAAAGAATAAATTATTAAAAAATAATAAATACGTTAATGGGGGGGGCTGGGGGGGACCAGAGAGGACCAGAATGCCTGCTGCTAGAGAGTGCCTTCTAGACAGGAAAGTTTCACCCATCTAATCTCAACAACATGGTTGCCTAGACCTGTATAAAGATACCACAGGCTGACATGACAGTGTGAATAGGTGAAAGTTCACAAGGTTTCACTCCTCTTTAACATCCTTTAGGAGGAGGGTGTGGCCTGCGGGCTAGGGCGACCCCTTCTAGCCGTGCTTTATAGTGATTGCGCCAGCAGGGGGCGCCCGAGCACTACCGTTTCTAAACAGAGTGTCAAACACCAGGTTTGACCTGTTACTTACTGCCCCTTGGTACCTAGAAAGGCAAACACTGGGCGAAAGGAAAACAAGCCCTCTTTCGGAGATAATTTATCCAGAGTGCGATCGTTTCTGGACTCACGGTGACGAGGGTTTTCCATGCTTGCTCCTAGTCCCACACCAACTCCTGAGATCAGAACCCCTCTCCTTCCTAGGGCAGTGGGCGCCTTTCTTTGTGACACCTCCCCCTACTCTACCCTCTTGCCATTGTCTTTCTAATCTTTTCTAGGCTTTTCCTCGTGAAGAACACCACCAGTAACAGCCTTAGCTGAACTCTGCTGCAGTGCTGAATCACTCACCAAACCCATTCTAGGGGAGGAAAAGGTTTATTTCAGCTTATAACTTCTAGGCTGTTGTTGAAGAAGCCAAGAAGTCAAGGATGAGAACCTCGAGGTAGATTGACTCCCTCTTCTTGGGCACCTACCCTTAGGTGTGTACACATACACAATATACCTATTTTTTTTTTTTAAACAAAAGAAGATAGCACATTCCACCAGAGGCACCTCTCCCGGCCTCGTTTACACTAAGTGTACGTTGTGTTAAGCATTTGGGGTTCAAAGAAAGATTAAAACATGGGACCTGGGCTGGAGAGATGGCTCAGCGATTAAGAGCACTGACTGCTCTTCCAGAGGTCCTGAGTTCAATTCCCAGCAACCACATGGTGGCTCACAACCATCTGTAATGGGATCTGTGTGTGTAATCATATACAATAAATAAATAAATCTTTCAAAAAACAAAAAACAAACAAACAACAACAACAAAACCATGGGACCTATGCTCTAGAGCCACGGCCAACGACAGATGAGAAATCAACTTCCAAATAGGTGGCCCTGTAACCTGTCTGGATTACCAGGAAAACTTCCCCGGGAGCAACTCTGGTTCTATCCCCAGCATCTGCATGGTAACTCCAACATAGCCCAAACCCTCTTCTAGCCTCTTCGGGCCTCAGGTCTGCGTGTGGTACACAGATTACAAGCAAGGCATAACATTCATGTTCACAAGATAAGATGTCGGTGACACCAAGTGGCTCTCTCATTAAATATGGCCATAGCTGGCTCTTACTAGAGCAGTGCCTCTGGTGGAGATGTTCGTTCTGCAGAAGTCTCTGCTCTCTTGATCGCAACCATAAGCCCAGGTGGGATATAGCTCAGCGATTGGGTGCTTCTTCAGCACACGTGAGACCCTGGATTCTGTCTCCAGTGCACGTATTACCCCCTACAACCCACAAAACACTTAAACCTGTGTTTACTCGTTGCAGGAACGTTCTGGATAAGCTCCTCCCAGAGGTATTTAAACCAGAGTCAGCTGCCCTTGCACAAGGTCAGCTGTGTCTTCAGCAAATACAACCCATGAGGAGGAGTTAGCGTCGCTCCTGCAGACCCCCCCCCCCAGGCAGGGCAACACAGTGCCTCCAGTCCAGGTGTCAGACATGGACATGAAGAAGGTCAACTCCTTGGACTTCCCTGAATTTGTGAGTGTGTTTAGGAACGTCGTTGAAAGATGTCCTCTGGTCGCAGCTGCCGTCTGGTCCCACCGTCCTTTCTCTGGCTTGGAAGACTTAGAAAATCACTTTTTTGCTTTTATTGATGCTCTCCCAAAATCAGGTAAGATCAGGACCATGTGCATGAAGTCGTTTCCAATAAGGTATATAAAAGTATTTTAGATTACGTTAGCTGACTTACTCAATTATCTACTGGGTTTTTGGAAGCAGCCCAACTGCTGGGCTTTTTTTTTTTTTTTTTTTTTTTCCAGAGCTGGGGACTGAACCCAAGGCCTTGCACTTCCTAGGCAAGCGCTCTACCACTGAGCTAAATCCCCAACCCCCCAACTGCTGGGCTCTTGAAGGTGGACACAAGAATGTGGGGACAAGATAAGATGGTCGAGGGCAGTGGAGGTGGGGGGGGGGCGTTGCAGTCTCTGAATTCGAGTCCAGCCTGATCTAGAGCGAGTTCCAGGACAGCCAGGGCTACTGGAGGTCACAGGAACGGGGCGAAGGCCTTGGTGAGTCAGAAGCTAAAGGTCCACTTTGGCAATGCTCTGGATGAAAGAGATTATCCCAGCACCCCAGAGAGGAATGGAGACCCTGAGTGGTTTTTACCAAAAGGGGGGGGCAGCAGTTTGGACCAGACAAGGAAAGCTCCCAAGACTCTTCGCAGAAAGAAGAAACGTTGAAGCAAAGCGATGTTTTCTGGGGAGAGTGAGCGAGAACTGAGGCGCATTGGGCCGTGGGGAAAAGAGGAGGCAGACGTTTATACTGGGTGGCACAGAGGCCAGAGGTCCAAAGGTACACAGGCCCTGCTCATAGCCTACTCTGGCTTCAGAGAATAAGTCTGACATGCCCTTGGGGAACAAAGACAGGGGCAGGGGGTCCCCTACCCTTGAGACTGTACATTGACTTCAAGCGGGACGGTGACCCCGTGGTCTCCTGACAGAGCAGGCACTCACAGCTGTGTTCAGTATGGCTGTGACGACACCTTGTGGCTTCTGGATGTCCTCCTATGAGGACTTACCTAGGAAGACCAGAGGGCAAGGTTATGAAATGGAACTGAGGACTGGGGAGATGGCTCAGCAGGTAGGAGCACTGGCTGCCCTTCCAGGGGACCAGAGATCAATTTTCAGCACCCACATAGATACTCAACAAAGGCCTCCAACTCCAGGATCTGAGCTCGTGCTCTGACCCCCCGGAAAACACTAAGGACACATGTGGGGCATAGACATACATGTAACCAAAACACTCAAACATATGAAATTTTAAATGTGTGTGTGTGAAACCAAAGCCCAGCAGAGTGGCCTCGCCTGTGCTCAGGAGGCTAAAGTAGAAAGATCCTTATGAGTTGTTTGAGGACATCTACAGTGACAGTCTCAGCAAATAAGCAACTGTACCAACATCAAATTGACAGAAGTGTGGGGCACATCGTGACAGTCGCCCACTGCTGAGTTTCTCCAGTGGGGCAGAGCTAAATGTCAGAGAGTCTCCCTCACCTGTGACTCACAAAACACCCTGGCCAGGTGAATGCGCCAGGTGACTCTGGCTTTACAGCCCGAGGCCCGCAAGTGAGCTGGAAAAAGAAAAGGCCCGTGAGAGCCTGTGTCCATTTGCTTTGTGTCGCTGGGGTAAAACCTTGACTGAGGCATCTGATAGAGAAATGAGTTTATTTGGACAGACGGCTGCAGGGAGATGTGTCCACACGGTGGGGAGGCGGAAGGCGAGGCTCTTGAAGCAGCAAGCAGCAAGCTAAGAGCTTACTTCTTGAATCACAAGCACAAAGCGGGGGTGGGGGGAGACACACTGAAAATAATCTGTCTTTAAACTCTCTGGCCCCCAGTGACATACTCTCTCTACCTGGGCCATGGCTCCTAAACAAGTGTCTTCTCAACCTGAGGGTCATGACCCCCATGGGGGGGGCACGTGTCAGAGATCCTGCATATTACCTACTTACGTGATTCCTAACAGTAGCGAATTCTAGCTATGAAGCAGCTACAGAACAATGTTATGCCTGGGGGCTGCCACGACCTGAGGAACTGCTTTAAAGGATGGCAGCGTTAGGAAGGTTGAGGACCACTGGGCTAAACCTTTTCAAATAAGTGCCAGCAACTGGGAAGCTAGTAGTCAACGCATAAGTCTACAGGGAACATTCTCGTTCAAACCCCCACATCTGATAGCAAAGGGAATGAAGACTTTAATGAGGTTTTGGTTATATGGTGTGTGTGTGTGTCTGTGTTTGTGTGTCTGCCTGCAGTCAACTCAGGATCTTGCTTATGCTGTGCACTCTGCCACTGAGCTGTATTCAGTCTTTCACACAATGTTTCTAGCAGGGAGGGAGGGAGGGAGGGGGAAGGAGGAGGAGAAAGAAGAGGAGGAGGAGGAGGGGGAGGAAGAGGGGAAGGAAGAGGAGGGGGAGGGGGAGGGGAGGAGGGGGAGGAGGAGGAAGGGGGGGGTAGCGGCAGCCTGTAAGGCGACCCCTTCTAGCCTAGCCCTGCTTTATATTGATTGCGCCAGCAGGGGGCGCCCGAGCACCACCGTTTCTAAACAGAGTGTCAAACACCAGGTTTGACCTGTTACTTACTGCCCCTTGGTACCTAGAAAGGCAAACACTGGGCGAAAGGAAAACGAGCCCTCTTTTGGAGATGATATATTTCTTTTGAAGGGGGGAGGAGGGGGAGGAGGAGGAGGGGAGAAGTGGGAGGAGGAGAGGGAAGAAGGGGGAGGAGGAGGACCGGGAGGAGACCTCAATGTATTTGAAGGGTCATTTTTAAAATGATGAATCCTTAGTGGGTAGTGGTGGTATACACTTGGGAGGCAGAGGCAGGTGGGATCTCTGAGTTTGAGACCAACCTGTTTTGCAGTCTGAGTTCCAGGACAGCTAGGGCTCTACACAGTGAAACCTCATCTATGCGTGTGTGGTGAGTTCAAGGTTAAGTATGGTCTACTGAGTGAGTTCCAAAACAGCCAGGGCTACACAGAAAAACCCTGTCTCCCAAAACTAAATAAAAAATAAAAAAAAGGAAAGGAAAGGAAAGGAAAGGAAGGAAGGAAGGAAGCAAAAGTGACCCAAAGACATGCCCACAGGTCAAGCAGGCAGAAGCAATTCTTCAGCTGAAGTTTCCTCTTCACAAATGACTTTGGTTTGTGTTAATCGATAAAACAGGAACCAGCACGTGTGCACGCATGTGTATATGTGTGTTTTGTGTGTGTGTGAGTTGTGTGTTTTGTGTGTGATTGTGACTTGTCGGTCTTCCTGAGAAAGGATTTGTTTGGATTATCTAAACAAACAAACAGACTTTCTAGCCAGACGGGGACGCCTCATACTTTTAATCCCAGCACTTAGAAAACAGAGGCAGGCAGATCTCTGTGAGTTTGAGGCCGCCCTGGTATACAGAACGAGTTCTAGGACAGCCTGGGCTACACACAGAAACCCTGTCTTGCAAAACCGAAACAAAAACTTCCTTCCTTTCACAGAACGGAAAATTGAATTTTTGGAGTAAAAATTAGGGTAAGCTATGATGTTTAGTGACCAGTAGATGGCAGTACAGGATTAACATTGGGCTCAAGCACTGCCTAAAACTCCAGCAGGTGATTCTCACAGTTCTGGGAAAGGAAGAAAGGTTGAAATTCAGGACTGATTTGTGTCCAAAGTCAAAGACTAGGTTGGAGAAACAAAACAGTAAGTACACCCGGAGGGCCAGCAGTACAAGATGCTGCGTTCCATCCACAAACCAACAGCAATAAAACCTCTCTCTCCCTCTCCTTCATCTCTCCCTCTCCCCCCCCCCCCCAATTTCTCTATCTTCCTTTCTGGTTCCTTGTCTCTGCCAGTGTCTCTTCAACTGTGTCTCTCTGTCTCTGCTTGTGTCTCTCTCTTCACCCTCTGGCTCTCTGTCTTTGTCGATAGCAAACACACACATACACACCCGCACCAGGTAGGTAGGGGTGTGTGTGTGTGTGTACCTTTGCCATACCAATACCACTGTATGGACTTTTGGGGGAAAGTTGTGCAGAAGCTGTGTCAGACACAGGGAGATGGGTCAAGATGCTATTTCAGTAGTTAGATGTGAAAGAAGAGGTTGTTTGGACTATGGTTTAGGTAGGGAGGTTAGAGAGAAGCTGCTGGATCCTTGCTGTAGAGTTAAGAGCTAAAGCCAACAAGTTTTAGGAGGGTTTGCTGGAGGGAGATCAAAATTAAGGAACCCTATCTATATAACTAGTGTGTGTGTGTGTGTGTGTGTGTGTGTGTGTGTGTGTGTGTGTGTGTGCGTGTGTGTGTGTGTGCGTGTGTGTGTGTTAGTCTGGACTACCCACCCAAGTGAAGATGCTGAGTGTGTCTCTGGAACACAGAAAAGCAACATGGCGGATGCTAAGAACAAAGAGATCTCAGTGTCCTGAAAGCAGATTTCATGACCGCCTTGGGGTGGGCTCAGGGTAAGAGTGTGTGCGGAACAAGTAGGAGACCCTGAGTGTCCCTGATACAAGAGCACATGTGTGCATACACACTCATACAGACACACACACACACGAGAGAGGTGGGGGGCCTTGGCTAAGATGCATGAAACCCTGGGTATGAGTCCCAGCACACAGCGCATGCCTGTTCCCCAAGCATTTGGAGGCAGAGGCAAGATGGCCGCCCTCAGCCCTGTAATGGAGTTTGAAACCAGCCCGGAATGACGGAAGACCCTGTCTCTGAAGGAAAACTCAAGGAAACCAAAGAAAACCCATGGGCAAGAACGTGTACTATGTAAATAAAGAAGGGGGAAGATGTGAGTCCCGCCCCCTCGGCTCTATATCTGGACTGAGTCAGACAAGAACAGGCGAACGATATGCTGTCTAAAGGTTGGCAGGAAGACAGGGTAAGGGCTCAGACTCGACGGCTGCCATTAACTGGTTATGATGAGGGCAGATTGGTTTGTGGGAGGGGTCAGAGATGAGAGAGTGAACCTGATGGAGAAGGGAGGACTTAAGCCACATGGAGGAGAAGGTCAGAGACATAAGGCAAAGAGCTTTAACTGAGGCTTTAATTCTGCCTTTAGAAAGAGCGAGTCTGGGGTTGGGGATTCAGCTCAGTGGTAGAGCACTTGCCTAGCAAGCGCAAGGCCCTAGGTTCGGTCCCCAGCTCCGAAAAAAAAGAAAAAAAGCAAGAGCGAGTCTACAGTGAGTCCCCATCAGCTGGGGGATTAAAAAGGCTGTGTGTGTGTGTGTGTGTGTGTGTGTGTGTGAGACAGAGAGAGAGAGAGAGAGAGAGAGAGAGAATGTGAATGAATGCACATGGCACATGTGAGATTGTAGAAGATTGTAGAAGTGAGGTCTAAGAAGAAAACACTCGAAACAGCAAAACCAGGAGCTAGAGAGGTGGCTCAGTGGTTAAGGACACTACTGCAGGGGATTCCTGCTCAATTCCCAGCACCCACCCTGTAGCTCTAAACCCAGAAATTCAGAATTCAGTTCATGGGATCTTGCCTACAATGTACTCACACACCTACACCCAGGGCTCACAACCAGTCATTCATGGACACCAGGCGTGCCTGTGCATGTGCTTACACGCACACGCTCATGGATTAAACACCCAAAACATTTTAAATAAAATAAATATTTAAAAGAGCTCCTTTAGGGCTGGAGAGATGGCTCAGTGGTTAAGAGCACCGACTGCTCTTCCAGAGGTCCTGAGTTCAAATCCCAGCAACTACATGGTGGCTCACAGCCATCTGTAATGGGATCTGATGCCCTCTTCTGGTGTATCTGAAGACAGCTACAGTGTACTTATAATAAATAAATAAACCTTTAAAAAAAAAAAAACACAGGCTACCCATTGTGCCAGGACTGGGAGCATGTAATGGGGATGGGGTGGGGGGGGGGTGGGGGGGAGGGGGGATGGGGGTGGGGGTTATGGGCACTTGCCTCTTGCTCAGGGGGCACTATTGTCTACGTGTGCCCGTCTCCTATGGATTTGTAAGGACTGAAAGTCTTCTGTGTGCTGATGCCTGTGTTCTCAGTGACTAATGTCTACCTGCATCTACTCTTTAGCCAAGACACCCAATGACATAGCTGGAAAGACCAGAACTTCCACAAGATGTTAAGGGGTGGATGAGGGACTGGAGACTGTGCAGCATTGGGCCACCCAAGTAGGGAGACTCAGGAATGCAGGCTGACCATCCACAGTGTCCAGCCTCCCACTTGGATGAAAGGGCGCAGCTGGGGTACCATGAAGGAGATACTGCGTTGATGGGAACTAGGAAAGGTCCTTGCTGTGGGCCTGTAGGCAGATGGATGCTATCCCTGGCAGTACACAAGGCATCAGTGATTTGAAGCAGTGAAGGTGGGGTCTTTGACTGGGCAAATCAGCCTTGTTTCTTCTGGGTAGGCTACCTAGAGTTCAACTGAAAGATGCGGTACACGCGCGCACGCGTGCTCGCGGGGTGTGTGTGTGTGTGTGTGTGTGTGTGTGTGTGTGTAAATTTTCGCTAATTTAGCGAGTTTTTTTCTCCCTCTGCCCTTTGCTCTACCCTACTCTAGGCCTCTTTTCTGCCCCCCTCTTGTCCTCTCTGCAAGAGTAGAAAACACATCTCACGGCTGGGCAAACATTAACCCAGGCGATGCTTTCAAGAGGGAAGATAAACCCTAGGAAGAGTGAGAAGTGAGGTGTAAAGGTAGGAAGGTTTGGGGGTGGCGCTGCTAGGCAGCGCTCTCCAGCTTCAAGCTCCACCCATGCGGGCGCTGGGAGGCTGTCGAGGGACAGTGAGAGAAAAGACCTCCCCATTCCCTAGAATCCCACCCATAGCTACTTCGCTTGGACTGACGGGTGGACGGGTGGACGCACAGTAAAGCAATTGGATCCCCCTGGAGGAGGGGAACCAGAGGCTATTTGAAACTCGGAATAAGAGAGGGTAGATTGGGGATGTGCAGTTTTTTAGTAGCGCAGAAATGCCTGACTCCCCCGTAGCAGCCACAGTGCCGGTCCATTCTCGGCAGAACCTGTCCAGAGTGGCATGGCACCGCCAGCCCCTGGCCCCCAGGGTGGGGAATTTAACACTCAACTTTCGCACCACGCGGAAAGCCCGGCTACAGTGAGGAAGAGAGAACTACTCTTGATTCTGGGTGGCCTAGAATTAGGGTACTCATGAAAGGGGAGTCAAAAACAATGGTGTTGGAAGACTGGGATTGGTGACCTGACTCTCCCTTACATTGTAGGGGCAGGCAAGTCACTAAAGGGGGCTGTGAGTTTAAAGAGAAGACGACAGGTGTACAATGTGACCTTGGGTCGATGATCTAAGGTTTGTTTTCTGAGCCTTCGCTGAACATTTCGTTTTAAAAATGTATTTTATTTTTATTTATGTGGGTGTGATTGTTTACCACTTGTGTGTGCACCGCCCCGGTGCCCAAGGAGGTCAGAAGAAATGGGAGGAGAAATGAATTTCCCTGGGGCTGGAGTTCCTTTCGTGAGGCTCTCAGGTCACTTACTAGCTATAAGCTGCCTCATTATGGAGGGCGGGGTGGTGGTGGGAGTTACATTTGAGGAAGATATTTAAAGGGGATTTTCCTCTTTGTGGGTATCGAGATACATTTGCTAAAGGACGTCTTAATTATTTCTCATTTCTCCCACTGCCGAAGACAGACACCTGTTTAGTGCAGAGGGTGGACAGTTACACCTTGTGGTTCCGTTTTTTTCCTGCACTTCCTACTAACAGGAACTGTTTGTGCGTTTGGCGCCAGGGGGTGGGGAAATGAGTTATTTATATGGTAAATTAGGTGTGAGGGCCACCCTTCTGGCCACATTTGAGATCTTGTCAATACTAGAATTCCATTTCTTCGTTCTTTAGACACAAGGTGCCAGGACACCCGAGAGTCGCCTGATATAGGAGTTAGAACCCCGGGTGCCCGTGCCCCAGCTAGGCTTTCGAGTTTGAGGCCTAGAAGGGCAAAAGCTTTTGTCCACTTGGGCTCTTTTGGGTTCTGAAGTCAGGCAGAGAAAGGGTAACAACACAACGGCAGAAGTGGGTGTGTGTAACAAAACAAAACAAAACAATAACAAAAGGGCGAGCCACAAGGGCAGAAGAATTCCGGTGAAATGAGTTTCTACGCGGTTAATCTACGAGGCTCCTTGGCTGTTTCTTTCCAGAAACCCAGAACTCAGACTCACAAAATCTGACCATTTATTTGTTAAGTCCCTTGGATATTATCCCCTGGACCCAGCCCGCCCCTGCCTTTTCTCCTTTGAGGCAGAACGAAGCCCATTCCAGGGCTTTTGGCGGAAGTTTTCAGGCCCTTGCATCCGGCCCCCTTTCAACATCAAAGCCCCCCTGAGAGCAAAGGACTTTGAAAAGATAGGAGTAGCCAGGACCTCTTATCACTCCCCAGCTCTGGCGGAGCAGGTCGTAAATTCCCAGCCTCCCGACTGCCCTCTCTCCTCTACGGGTTCCCCTTGGGTCTGAAAGACCAACCTGACACTCGCACCCCGCCCTCGGGTCCTGGAGGGGGCCAAGGGGCTCGCATCCCGTTAGTGGAGAGGGACACCACTACCTGGGGACCTGGCTTGGCTCTCTAATCTGCAGTGGGTAACCCTCTGAGGTGTGTCCGTGCTTCTCCGCAGGCCAGGAGGGCATCCTACGCTGTCACCCGGACCTAGCGGGCCGCGATGTGCTTATGGGCAGGCTCTCTGACGAGTCACGGCGCGAGCAGAGCCACGCTGGCCTCACCAGCCTAAAGACCCACGACCGGCTGCGGCTACTGCACCTCAACCAGGAGTACCGCAAGCGCTTCGGCTTCCCGTTCGTGGTGGCGGCACTCCTAAGCGACCGTGCCACGGTGTTCCAGGAGCTAGCCCGCAGGATGCACTGCCAGCCGGAGTCCGAGCTGCGCACCGCCCTGGACGAAGTGAAGAAGATCATCCACCTGCGCCTGATAGATTTGCTTGACAGCCATTACTTTGGAGTGGAACCACCGCAAGGCCGGGGATCGGAACGCCGGCAGGATGCTTCAGAGAGGGGAGACCCTGCGCCCCAGGCTAGCTCGGACCTGGAAGACGATCCACACACCCACACAAAGGAAGTGGAGAATTGAAGCAATCACATGAGTAATGCATCTTTTGTACACCTATTCACAAGAGCACGCATCACCCATATCTGTCAGAATCTGGAGCGTTTAGCGCTTTGCCGCCCCCCACCCACTCCCCTCCGATTGATTCATCCAGATCGCTGCTTCAGTTCTCCACTCCGTGCCCTGCCAACACTAGCCTTGGAAGATTCCAAAGCTCCCACCGAGTTACTCGACTCTTTTCCGTTTACTAGGAGAGAGTTGGGGGACTGGCAGTGACTGTAAAAGGCACTGAAAGGCGGGGACGGGGACTTTCGTTCCACTGTGGTCTTTCATTTCCCACTTCATTTGATTCACCTAATAGTTACATGTGAGCAGATGCAACTTTCTCATTCTGTGATGCCTATGAAAAAATTGTGTGTGTGTGTGTGTGTGCGCGCGTGCATGCGTATGCTCCCAAGTTGGAAGGGTTTGATGGTCAAAAGCCGGTGTCACCCTTGTCCCTCCAAGTTGTCAGCCATCGATGGTGGGGCAGAGTGCCCTGACAAGCCATGCAAGGTTAGAATAGCAATATTCATTGGGCAGCCCTGAGTGTTGTAGAGCCCAGGGTGAAGAAGACGGTGTCACCATAGTGCTGATAATATGGGGGTAGGGTGATGCTTATAGAAATCTTTCCAATAGAACAAGACTTGGGAGCTCTTGAACCTGGCACTCCAGTCAGTAGTCAGATTGCTGTGTCTGCTGTAGAAGCAACATCGACAGCAATGGGGGGAAAGACCACTTCTTCCCCAGGGAGGGAGGGAGGGAGGGAGAGAGGGAGAGAGAGAGAGAGAGAGAGAGAGAGAGAGAGAGAGAGAGAGAGAGTGTGTTAATGAGTCCCAAGAACACATTGTTCTCTTGAGAAGAAGCAAACCATACATGGCTTCCCCAACAGAGACAGGTGAGATGGATGGAAGCAGAGTTGGTTTCCATAGTGAACAGCAAAATAAACCAAAACACCCTCTCTCCCTTTTCCATAGAGCTGTGCACTTTGGGCTCTGCGAATAGTGGTCCACAGAAATAACCCTCTCTGGGAACACTCAGAATTGAAGTAAAATTGCCTGTAACCTCTTCTGTCACCTCACCTATGTCCCTGAGCAGTGAGAGCAAAAGAAAGTAGGCATGCGGGACTGGGTGCTTTAGAAGGTGCCAGCTCTCAGTCTGCATCCTAGGCCTGAGCTGTGTGTGTGTGCGAGTGTGTGTGTGTGTGTGTGCGGGGGGTGGGGTGGTGGTGGTGGTGGTGGTCTTAACACCAGGTGTCCACAGTGGCCACACTGCTTGGCTCTCCCTTTCTTTCTCTCTCTCTCTCTCTCTCTCTCTCTCTCTCTCTCTCTCTCTCTCTCTCTCTCACACACACACACACACACACACACACACACACACACACACACACACACACACACGAGGTTGACGGGGGCGGGGGGGGGAAGGAGAGCAGAATTCTATCCGAGACCTGGGAATGAAGGGTTTAGGCAATTTAGGAGACTCAAAACCACCCACTATAATTCAAAGCATTCTGTCTAGCCTTGGGATAAACCCAACCCTTAGATAAAAGGGCTCTAAAATTCGGAATCCACCCTCTTTATGTAAATTTGCTAAGCCGAAGATGTAGAGAATCCAAGGAGATGGGAGTTCCAGGGACATTTTTAGAATTCTAGATGTAACCTGTGCCTCTCTGGAACAACCTGGACTATCCTACGACACAATTGCACTCTACGGTTGAGAGTTTATCCTGGCGGAAAAGGGCACTGGTTGGGCAGTTGCTGGCGTCTTTTTTGGGGGGTGGGGGGACTCTTCCAAAGACGCAGGAGTGCTGGTAGTCCGAAGGCCAATGCGGGATGCTCGACGCAGAATTCTATCCGAGACCTGGGAATGAAGGGTTTAGGCAATTTAGGACCCTTTCTAGGCAGCCAAGTGGCAGAGGCCGTTTCTCCGCACGGGCAGGTGACCTGTGTTGCAGAGGGATAGCCGGCAGTTTCCTTCCTCCGTATCTGGGCTCCAGCAGTGACAGGCCTGTGCCTGGCGCTAGTCCTTGTTTCTTCCCCTCTGGTGCGCAGCACGCGGGAGACGAGGCTGCGCCGCGGACACTGCAAAGTGTTCGCTCGTGCGAGCCCAGAAAACAGGAGGGCGCAAGGATAGCTGTTTTGCATTCGGTGGGGAAAATATTAATATTGTACTTAAGAATTCGTCAAGAAAAAGATTTTAAATGAAAACCAGTCTCATTAGAGGATAGGTTTTAACTACAATCGGAAACAAGACGGCTCGCCAGTATGCGCGCTCTCACACATTGGAGGCATGGGGATTGCTTCTCTCCTCACCTCCCCCATTGTCACTGTCCCTTACAAAAACATCCGAGCCCAGCAGGCAAACGCCCCTATAAAAAGGACGGAAGCACACGGCTCAGCTCAGAAATCAGGAGTCCATCTCTGAGCTTGTGTCCTGCACCTTCTCGTAACTGGGGAGTGTGACTGGGGCTTTTAAAAACGTATTCTGTGCCTTGGTATTTAAGGACACTAGTATTTAAAGAAGGGAAAAGCAGGGGAAACACACGTTCAATGCACAACCTTTACTCGTTTTAAACGGACACCTTTCCAAGTTGAGTCACAGAATGTCAATTCCAACTTTTTTTTTAATGGAGATTTTCTTTCTTCCCACCCCCAGAAGGTGTTTACTAGAAAACAAAAGTAAATGAAGGCCTTTACAGTCAGTTGGAGAAAAATCTAGAATGGAGCTTCTAAAAAAAATGCATCCAATAGATAGACTGAAATGAACAGGTGCTTCAGAGAGAGAGCAGTATGGAATGTGGTCAGAGTTGGAGCAACTGGAGAGCCTGGTTGATCTGGCATTGTGATGTGTAGGGTGGGGATTCTGAGACCCTGAATCATGATAGCTGGTTTTGTACTGGGGCTAAGTTTCCAGGGTGGCACCAACAGACCAGACGCAGTCCGTACAGACGGCTGTGTGTCACAAAGATCAGACATACAGTGGCTTGCCTAATGCTGGAGCTTTCCTCGGGTCACAGGGAGGCTCTCCAGTTCTCTCTGGTCTTGGTAAAAGCAATTGATGCAGACTCGGAGCCCCCCTCCTTGTCCCACCATTCTACTTCAGGTAAGGCAGCCAGTCAATGGCTAGGAATCAATCCAGAGAGACTGGTTTGTCAGTGTTCCCTCCCGCACTGGTCACATAAAATTTACCCTGTAGGCTTTCCTTGGAAGAGATTTTCATATGATAAACAAAGGTCATTCCGGGCCTGAGACAACAGTGAGGGAGCTCCTGTTAGCAGAAGGCCGGGGCACAGGGGACGTGTGCTGTGGTGAGCCTGCGATACTAGCTCCCCCCACAGGGCTTCCCAGCCAGTGAGACTCCCCCTTAAACCTTTCTGTATTAAAAGCTCTAGTCATTTTTCTTTTCTCATCTACCACGCAGAAATAGGAGAATCACCCTACTCTGATACTTCTAGTATCCCCACACTAATATTAGACCAAAGGAGAAAATTAAGTATTTCCTATTATTTGCTTTGTACCCAATGGGCAAAACCAGATTTCTAAAGCCAAACATGTCTCCCTTTCTCAACAGCTTTTTTTTTTTTAAATCTCTGGGCTATGATAATATATTTTGGACAGGAGACAAAAACAAGCTATGTCCCTGCATTGAGCTGTTATTTTGTCTTCCCCCGGAGCTGGGGACCGAACCCAGGGCCTTGCGCTTGCTAGGCAAGCGCTCTACCACTGAGCTAAATCCCCAACCCCCTGCATTGGATCTGAAAGCTTGGTGGTCCCTCTAGGAGAGGCAAAAGGCAGCTCTTTGTCCGACCTAAGCCCTGGCATCTCAACCTCAGAGTTAATAACATCTCGGCCCACAAATGCCTTGCAGTATTCAGGAAGCTTTCCTTAGCTAGAGAGGACCAGGCACTTGGTGTGCTTAAGAGGAAAGCAAGCTTCGTTTGCCAGATGAGACCACATCTGCTTCTGTTGGCAGCTGTAAGCAGTTGCTTGCCCTCCTCACTCTTCTGGGCGGACACTTGGGTCTCCATTGTAGCCCTGATGAGATGGACAGGTGGCAGACCCTGGGGAAACCCTTCAGAAAGAACAGTGCTATTGACTTCCTTCTTAGAGATGTTAGTCAGTGGGTTGCAGCATGGCCGGGTGCTGCTGTTGGGGGTGAATTTATGCATTATTGAGTCCTTCTTTGTGGGAATGGATTGCTGATGGTGTAGAGTGGCTGACCGATTCCCAGGCCCCCAATTAAGCAGAGTTTGAACAGTGTCCCACAGCACTCTCCCTGCCTTCCTGACTGAACTGAGAGAACTCACCAGAAACCCTCTCTAGTTCTTCCTGGTGGTTTTGGTTTTTATGAACGGATTGCATTACTGAGATCAATCTTGTCTTCATGGCACTCAGAAAGAAGACTCAGATGTCGAAGTGGACAGAGGCAACCTGCTCTGTGGTAGGTAGGTAACCCCCTCCCCAGCTGCAGGAACCCAAAGTGTGGGGCAGAGGCTTAGTCCTGTTACTGTAGCTGGAACGGAGGGCAGAACCCTTGAGCAGGGAGAAAAGTCCTGTCTATAATCTGAGGGTTTGAGAAGCGCCACATCTGCCCAGTGGAGGAGCCTGCCCCTTCCTGTAGCCTCCAGTCCTGTTCTGTCCAGTGCTCCTGTGTCCCTAACCCATCTCCCCCCTCCCCCAACCCCAGTCAGAGCCACAGCCCAAGCCACCAGCCTGGATCCTGAAAAGACACCCTCTTCAAAGAATGTATAATGGCTTCTACCCTGTCAGCCACAAAGAGCTGTCCCTTTGATAACCAGGTTGGCTGTCTCTGCAGCCTTCCTGTGGCTTTATTTACCTGGATCCTCTCTCCTTCCTCCTCTCTCCTGCTTTCTCAACATGGAGAGCTGGTGACAGGGATACTGTGTGGAGAGAGCCACCTACCACGGAGTTGGGGACATCCTGAGTGGTCCCCTTCTCTTGCAGTCTCAGTTCAAATAACAACAACAACACCTTAAGAACTGGCTGCTAGACACTTCAGCTTAAGAGTATGGGAGCCTGAGGGGACTTTGATGCATCTTGCTGTATGCTAAGCTAGAGGTATGGGCAAGCAACTTTGTCTAGAGGATGTGCTACAGTCCAGAGGGGATTTCCAGGAGATGGGTGAGGACCACCGACCTGCTAGAACTGTCCCAATGGAGAGACACAGGGAACTTCTTTCTCACTTGTCACCTACAGAACTCAGGACTGTTCTAACAACCTTTTCCCTTTAGGGGAGTCAGCTGGGCCCTTTCTTGCCTGAGAGGGGAACCCATCCACGGAGGAGGGGGAGGGGGCTTGAAGAGCATGTCAGAGAGAACATCACTCACCAACTCCTTTCTTCTCTCCAAACAGCCAGACTCTGCCACTGCAGTCATGGCCAGACTACTGATGGAGTGCCCAGGTTTTGCAAGGAGGAAAACCAGTTCCTGTCCTGGGTTCGAGCACCCCAATTAATTAGAACTCTGCCTCCCTGTTGTTTGGTCAGCTCAGAGGACCTGGTTTGACCTGGGGGAACACAGTAGCCCTGTCTGTCTCCCAAGCAGTTGGGTGCCCAAGCTGGAGTCCTTTCTCCATGGCAAAGCACAGAGAGACACAGCTGGAAAACAGGGACAATTAGCCAGCGGCTGGCAGCCCGGGTCATAAAAACTCAGGAAGTGGCTACCACAGGGCTGAGGGAATGGCTGTCCCTAATAAAGTGATTGTTTCAAAGAAACGCCAGAATGCCGGCATTCTGAAGACACAGGCTGGGCCTGGACCTGGGCCTCGGCTCCAGAGCCTAAACCAGGGAAGGGATGTGAAGGGTGGAAGGAGGTATTGAGTCTCAGGAAGGGGAGGGGGCTACTCCTAAGATCAAAAGTCTGCAGTACCTACTACTTAACCTCCCACACTCCTGCCACCCCTGGGGACTGTGAACACCCTTCCTGATCTTCCCTTCTGTAAAGGGGTTTGGTTTTTTTTTTTTTCCAGGTTTATTTCTTGGAAAGTAAGATGACACTCTTGCTGTTCCTACAAGGTACCCAAAAGGGCTTTAAAGGGGGCAACAAGGGTCCCTTGGCCTCTTGAGGGCCAGCTCTTGAACATTGAGCGATCCTCAGTCTTAACCCTCTGTACAAAACACACATGGTCAGGAGAATGTTAGGTTCCCACGGCTGTCAGAAATACATGAAAAGTGCCCCAGGAAGAGCATACACGTTCAGGGCTCTAGGAAGGGGTGCTGTTAGTACCCTTGGGATCCTGGCACCATCTGCAACAGCAAATCAGAACGGCCCTGCTTGCACATGGGCCGTGTAGAACCTCACATCTGAAGTGGCGTCCCTGACATCACCAAGCTGTCTAGTGCAGACAGACCCAAGTCTCAAATAATGAGAAAAGGGCCAAAGTTGGCTTTCTCCCACCCCTCAAGGATCTCCTGCAGGGTACTTTTGGGTCTTCACCTTAGCGTTTGCTCAACAGAGTTTTCCCCGGAGCAGTAACGGGACAGTGGGTTGCCTCTTCGTTCCTGGGGATGAAAAACCAATTTCTGTAAACAGAGCTTTGACTTTATAAAGGACAAAGTGCTAATTTAACGTTTAAAAAGATGTATTTATTTTGGGCTGTTTTGTTTGCATGTATGTCTCTGTGGTGACTGCTGAGGTGTGGCAGACGGTGTCAGACCCCCTTGGGCTGGAGTTATAAACAGTTGTGAGCTGTACTGGGTACTGGGAATTGAACAGGAGTCCTCTGCAAGAGCGGCTAGTGCTCTGAATGGCTGAGCCAGCTCTCCAGCCTCAGGAGAAAGTGGTTTTTTTTTTTTTTTTCTTTTTTTTTTTCCCCGGAGCTGGGGACCGAACCCAGGGCCTTGGGCTTGCTAGGCAAGCGCTCTACCACTGAGCTAAATCCCCAACCCGAGAAAGTGTTTTTAAACCCTGGGGATGACATAAGACAAGAATAACTGGATGGGCGTCAGCACAAATACTTCCCTTGATTTAAAAAAAAAAAAAAAAAAAAACCTCTTAAAGAAGCTCAGTGAAAACACAATTGTAGTTGGTGAAGTTTCAAACTGAATACGTTGTCGTGTAATGAGCACTTTGCTCAAGGGAGAGAAATGCACCGGGATCCTTCAGTACTGCCTTCCAAGGTGAGATGTAGTGAAACATATCACGCGTCCCACTATTGGCTTTGAAGAGGTTTTCAGTCGTTTAATGTAATAGTCTTTAAAAATGAATTGCTTTAATTTGAACTCAAATCCTCTCTTCCGTAGAGGTCGAATGGTTTCCTTAGGCATGGAAATAAATGTATTGCTGAGGGTTCTTTGGGCCAGCAGACGTCTCATCCTGGCTCTCAGAGCGGGAAGAAATAGCCCTCATCGAAGCCCCACAAGTCACCTCCTGGGTTGGTCAGAAGGTTCCTCAAAGCAATGGCTTTTCTTTTTCTCCCTCTTGTCTTTTCTTGACCGCCTCCTGCCTGAGAATGTAGGCTGCGAACAAGGCTGCGCTCGTCTCCAAACCCAGATTCCCACCAACGCTGCCTTTCTGGGCTCCCCAAGGCTTTTGCAAGTCCCTTGATTTCATTCTTTGAACCTGTGATTGGAGGTTAAAGTGCACCCAGGTTGGAAGGAGGAAACTCTGAACAATAAAGGATTGAATATTCAGCTGTGATCTGGTCACTGCCCTCTCATGAGCCCCCCCTTTTAAAATGCAAATCGTGTTTCTGGGGGGCTGTGTGCGTAGCGCGCTGCGCCTCGACGTCTCCAGCCATTGGTGTCTGTGTCATTACTAATAGAGTCTTGTAAACACTCGTTAATCACGTAAGGCCGCTGGCCTGGGACTCGGCGAGCCAACCTGTGGCGGGTCATCCCCGCCTCTTCAGCCTACTGGCAAGGAGGTGGGAGGAAAGAAGGAAGAGAGGGAGGAGGCAGGACAGAGGGAGGGACTGCCCGGGAGGCAGAAGCTCTGCGAGGAGCCTGCGGAACACGGTAGGCTGAGCAGTAATCAGCTACCTTTATCCCTAGCCCCCTGCGCCCCGCGCCCCTGGCAGCCTTCAACGCTTGTCCCCAGGCAGTATGGTGAGGTCTGCTCTGGGTCCCTCGCCACCATGTACGTGAGCTACCTTCTGGACAAGGACGTGAGCATGTACCCTAGCTCCGTGCGCCACTCCGGCGGCCTCAACCTGGCGCCGCAGAACTTTGTCAGTCCCCCGCAGTACCCGGACTACGGTGGCTACCACGTGGCGGCCGCGGCTGCTGCTGCGGCGAACTTGGACAGCGCTCAGTCCCCAGGGCCATCCTGGCCCACCGCGTACGGCGCCCCTCTCCGCGAGGACTGGAATGGCTACGCACCCGGGGGCGCTGCCGCAGCCAACGCGGTAGCCCACGGCCTCAATGGTGGCTCCCCGGCCGCCGCTATGGGCTACAGCAGCCCCGCCGAATACCACGCACACCATCACCCGCATCATCACCCTCACCATCCGGCCGCTGCGCCGTCCTGCGCCTCCGGATTGCTGCAGACGCTCAACCCCGGCCCTCCAGGGCCCGCAGCCACCGCCGCCGCAGAACAGCTGTCCCCCAGCGGCCAGCGGCGAAACCTTTGTGAATGGATGAGGAAGCCAGCTCAGCCGTCCCTAGGAAGCCAAGGTATGCGGGGCTGGGGCGCGCCCCTGGTCCCGCGCGTGTGGGGGCTGTCTGCCAGCTCCTAGACAAGACAGGACAAGGGACAAGGGGAGAAATATGGGGGTGGCCCCCTGGGGGATTCATCCCAGGAGTGTATATTTGTGCCTCGCACCCCCAGGTTTGTTTAGGGCAGAGGAGTGATTTCTTCCTCTTTCTAACTGTACCCCGTTGGCAACCTCGGGACCCCTTCGGAAGCTCCCGGTAGTGTCGTAGGTCCTGTCGCCCGCCGCGAGCTGAATCGCGTCCTTCAGTTGGCTGCCCCCAGCATTCCTTACACCGCTCCTAGCCCAGAGGGTGGGGGTGATTGGATTCCCTTTGCCCAGCCTACTCAACTTAGCTACCCACTCTTCTTCCTCTATCTGAGTTACCCCCGAAAGGGGTAATGACCCCGGAGTGTGGAGGCTGTGCCAGGATCAGTTTGGCCATTAGGGCGGGCTGATGGTGTTGGTGCTGCTGCGAGCGGTTCGCCCCCGGAGAGAAGGTGGATCCCTCAGAAACCTCAGGGGAAGGGGGAACTCCAGGATCCCTGACCCTTCTGCCAAGCAAAATCTCCCGTGGAAGTCCTCTTTTGGCATCACAGAGAGCCGGGAACCGGGAGCGGAAACCCTGAGCGGGCTCAGTTTCTTAAGACGTGGGCCATTTTTTCTTGAACCTTCCCTTCTAGAATCCCGTGTGTCTGAGAGTGTTGTGCGTTGAGTGGTTCACTAAAGACCCTAGATTTGCCGGTCCGTGGGACTCACTAGCTCTGTTTGCCCTTTCTGATGTCCGGATGTGTATATGGGGTAGAAAGGAAGTGAGCAAAGTGTGACAGGGAGTGGTATTGAGTCCCCTTTTTGTTCCGTGAAGCTTTCTCCAGCTCTTTGAGCTTCCGCTTCTCCGGGTTTGCTTCTTGTTGGTACAGCCGGGCCACATGCCTGGGTTATGGCCACTTTGAGGAGGTTTATAGCCAATTACAGCCGTATAAATCAGAGCGGCACTTGGGGGCCTGACTCTGGACACTTCTGCGTCACTGCACACACCCCGTCAGCGTCCTGGTGGGCGATGCTGTCGGGGAGAAGCCTCCAGATTAGCCTCCAGTGGGCTTTGGCATTGTCGTTTCCAAGAAGACTTACTCCCAATCCTGTCCGAAGGAAAGAGAGCGGAGGATCGCCGGTAGGGGTCTTAGACTGGCGAAAGAACTTTTGCGTTTAGGGGGTGGGTGGTCCGAGACTAGGGTCCTGGGAGGGGGAGGAGAACCTCAGGGGCCCAGGCCGCGAGGTCAGCAGATGAGAGGTCGCTGTGAAGTCCCGCGCCGAGGTGGCAAGGCCGCTGTCGGCGCCGGGCGCCCTTGTGATGTTAATGTAGGGAAGCTGTGGCCCGCAGTGCCGGAGCCCGACTCCTCTGCAGAGCGTCATCTGTCAAGGGGCAGAGGCGTGTACGCCGCCCGGCCGGCTTTGATGTACACCTTTTCAGCCCGGCCATTGTCTCTTTTAGGGCCCGGAAAGAGGGTGGTGACTTTCGCAGTCAATAATGAATTCTGACAACTCCTTCTCATCCCTCCCCTCTTCCAGCCCCCTTCCTTGGTTCCCAGGGGGTGCGGGGCGCCTGCAAGACCCTTGGGGAACGGACCGCAGAGCTCACGGAATCACCGTCTTTGCGTTCCCCAGCCAGCGCGTGGTGCTCTCAGGGCAGCATCCATCCTAAGGCGAGGACCGCAGGCAGGCTTGGGGTTGGCGGGGTGGGGGAACTGTTCTGCACCTCACTTCCCAGGTCTGATGGTCTCCTTTAGGATTACAAGCTCTTTGCTATTCGTTCTGCACACCCGGGATTTGGATCTGTCGTCTTCTGTGGAGTGGGGCACTCGCAAGTGGGGTACACGCGGTAGCTCCTGGACTGGTTGGATCCCTTGACTTCCAAAGCAGGCGCGGGGTCGGGGCCGCAGCGCCCATTCAAATGCGCCTGCGGGGCTGTGTTTATGTTAATGCGCCTGGCGGGGAAGGGGATGAAAGCTGAGGCCGCCATTTGCTCAGTAGTGGTAATTCAAACAGAATGCGGTTGTTATTAAGGCATTGAAAGGGCTTTTCTTTGATAAGATCGCCTTGTCTTGCATTGTTTGCGGCTGTGTTCCCCTTTCAGCGGCTGGGGGAGCTCTCTCTGATCCCTCCTGTATCTTCCCAGGGCGCTTTTGTTGTGGTTTGCATAGGTTTTTACCTGAACAAAGTCAGCCTGCGGGGCCTTAAACACCTCTGGGTAACTCCCACCCCTTAGATCTCCTTGTTCAACTAGGCACTGAGCGCCAAGACCTGTTCTGCTGTGAGATCTCTCCAACTCGGGACGTGGAACAGTTCCTGGCCAGCATTCTGTCCAGAAGCAACCCCGACTAACCGGGTTGAATAGCCAGAGTCCAGCCTGGTCCAGCAGTCCTATTTGTCAAGGTCCTTCAGTAAAACAATCAATCCAAGATTTAATATGTTGACTCAATCCAATGATCACAGGTCACTTGGTCAGGATAGTGGCCGCGGGGGATAAATGGGGAATTAAAAAGAAAAAAGTGCCCTGGGCCAAACCTGGTTGGGCAGGTGTGAAGTGTTCTTAGCAGGAGGGTTTTCCTCGTGACAATATGGAGCCTGGCTCAGAATTCCGGGGCAGGACTTATTGTGTCTAGGGGGGGTGATGCTGGTGGCTGTTCGGGATCTGCTAGCCCCTGCATCCATCTTTCCACGGTCCTAGGTATTTTCAAAGTGGTCGGCCATTTCTAGTAAGTCTGAAAATGTGGGTATTGATGTTTCTGGGGACTCTGGCCACTTTCCCCACCCCCCTTTCTTCTGATCCTAAATATACTAGATTTGGTTTATGGAAAGGAGGGGGCTGCGTGAGAGGTTTCCGTTTCCGCTTAGTTGCACCCCCAGACTTACACCCTCCCACCCCCCCCCCATGATCCTGCGAGTGGGTATTGTCAGCCTGGGTAGTAGCCGATCTCCTTCCCCCATCCGTAGATGAAGAGAAATGACTCCTGGGTTAGGGAGGTTTGTCATTACCTATGACTGATGGATTGTAGTTCTTAGCCAAAACTTCCCCTTCCTCCACAGTGAAAACCAGGACGAAAGACAAATACCGGGTGGTGTACACAGACCATCAGCGGCTGGAGCTGGAGAAGGAATTTCACTATAGTCGATACATCACCATCAGGAGGAAAGCTGAGTTGGCCGCCACACTCGGGCTCTCCGAGAGGCAGGTGGGAATCACCTTCCTTGGGTCTGGCTATTATGGCCTGGGGCGATCCTCGTGGGTAGCACTGGAAAACCCACCTGGTCCAGGGAGCCGTCGCCTTTTGAGAGCCCTTGGGGTCTCCGTTGTTTTTCCTGCTCTTTCTGTGCTTTCTATTTCGATGGATCTGGAGAGTGGCAAGGGAAAAGCCAAGTCGATGCTGCCGCCGCCGCCGCTGCGGTGGGACTTCACTTGGCCCGGATAAAGAGCGAGCTGTGGAAGGGTGGTTCTCAACATGTGGGTCTCGACCCCTCGGCTCCCCAATAGCAGAATCACAGTTATGAAGTAGCAATGACAATGATTTATGGTTGGGGAGTCACCACAACGTGAGGAACTGTCCTAGAAGAAAAGCACAAAGGTCCAGTCTACTCATACACACTAAAGAGGCAGTGCTCTTGCAGAGAACCAGAATTCCGTTTCCAGCGCCTACATCAGGTGCCTCACGGTGCTGTGTAACGCCCGTTGCAGGGGCCTTCCAGTGCCTCTGGCTTCTGGAAATGCATACAGACATATACAGACACATACACGTATCACAAATTAAAAAACAAACCCTTGAACTTTTTTATTCTTTTTTAGAAAGCAAAAGAAGCCCTAGTCAGCACCTGAACACTTTCTGTAGTCCAGGGGAAAGGAAAAATAAAAAATAAAAAACTACCGGGGTTGGGGATTTAGCTCAGTGGTAGAGCGCTTGCCTAGGAAGCGCAAGGCCCTGGGTTCGGTCCCCAGCTCCGAAAAAACAAACAAAAAAAAAAAAAACTGGACAAATTCATAGCCGGAAAGTTTTGGATGACATTTGGTCTGTGCCATGGTGAAGAACATCGCAGTGCGCCCATGAGCTGTGAGGGCCAAAGGGTGACACATGGGGCACACCTGAGCTGGCCAGCCACTTGCGTAGGGAATGACTTTCAGCATGGTTCCATTCCTTGGTTCTGAGGTTCTGTTTCCAGTCAAGTTTAGAAAGCAGCTTGGGGAGGTGGCATGGAGAGGAGGCTGAACTGGCTTTGGGAACACTTTTTTTTTTGTTGTTGTTCTTTTTTTTTCCGGAGCTGGGGACCGAACCCAGGGCCTTGCGCTTCCTAGGCAAGCGCTCTACCACTGAGCTAAATCCCCAATCCCCTTTGGGAACACTTCTAGCACCGAGTTGACGCTCAGTGGAGGGAGGGCGATCTGGGTGACACGTTTCTCGGTTAATATCTTCTACCTCCTATTTTGTCATTTTCAGGTTAAAATTTGGTTTCAGAACCGCAGAGCCAAGGAGAGGAAAATCAACAAGAAGAAGTTGCAACAGCAGCAGCAGCAGCAGCAGCAGCCGCCCGCACCGCCGCCACCACAACCTTCCCAGCCTCAGCCGGGTGCATTGCGGAGCGTGCCGGAGCCCTTGAGTCCTGTGACCTCCTTGCAAGGCTCGGTGCCTGGTTCTGTTCCTGGGGTTCTGGGGCCAGCTGGAGGGGTTTTAAACTCCACTGTCACCCAGTGACCCCTCCTGTGGCCTGAAGTGGCGGTGGCTCAGCAATCCCAGGCTGAGCCATGAGGAGCACGGACGCTGTGAGAAACCTCAGAAGAGACCCCTCTTCTCCTACCCACAAACAACACCTACAGATGGAGATCGAGGACAGAGGGCAGAAGACGAGTGGGATTGTGGACCTCAGGAGAAGATACGGTTTAGATTTTTTTTTTTTTTTAATTTTTCCCGTTCTGACTTTTCCTGTCAGCAAAGGAAGTGATTCCTGGGGCTTCTTCGTTCATGCTCCTTGCCAGGACTGGCTACAGACACCAAGCTTTCAGCTTCTTTTGCCCCAGCTCTTTGCCTCCAGAGAGAGAGAGAGAGAGAGAGAGAGAGAGAGAGAGAGAGAGAGAGAGAGAGAGAGAGAGAGAGAGAGAGAGAGAGAGAGGTATTTCTGTTTGGAGCTGAGGAGAGATAGAGTGTGAGGCCGGAGTTGGGGGTTGGGGCGGGTGGGGCAAGCAACACTTGAGCCAAGATGGCCGTTTCCTGCTGACTGCTTTCTGAGAACCAGCTGGCCATCCTGCCTCAGGGGCAGGGACTGTTGAAACTACTGCGCCAGAGGCAGCTAAGACAGAAAGCTGGATTGACCGAAGTCTGCAGAACCTTCCCCCCTCAGGTGGTCTGTGCTTTCTTCTCTGTCCACAGATCAGGAAGGGGTGGTGGGTTCAGGGACCATCGTGTGAGAGGAGGGGGGGGAGGTGGTTAGCCAACTCCAGGCCCCTGCGACAAGGGCTTGTTTAGAAAGCCTGTCACCAGAGCTGCTGTAGGCTGAATGTATGTCTGTGTCGTAAATGCCAGAGCCAACCTGGACTTCCTGTCCCTTCCCTCGTCTTTGGCTGAAGAAGACCGGAATTGCTGCTGTTCGAGTCACTGGTCTGTGTAACAAGCCAAACAAGCCTTTTAAAAAGCCTTCTGGATCCATGGGTAGAGAGGGAGAGTGAGAGACGTTGTATGGTGAAGGGAAGTGAGTGGGGAGGGGGATATCTGAACACAGTTGACTTTTATTTTGTAAAAAGACAAAAGATATAAAAGGAACTTTACAGATTTCAGATCCTGAATTTTATCTTCTTTGGATTTCGACTGAAATTATTTCTTCTTCTTCTAGGAAATGAAATATCTTCTCTGGTTGCAAGTTAGAAGTGTAGGGGTGGTGGTGGCAAGGGAGACGTAGAGAAGGTTGTCTAAGCAGCTTTTTTTTTTCCCCAAAAGCTTCAGAAGCTGAAGGAGCAAGTCCTGAGTCTTTCCCCACCCCCATGCCTCAGTCCAGCATTGGGCTGTGGAATGTGTGGTTTTCCTGGGGGTGCCTTTGGGCAAAAAGCTCGTCACAACGGCTTGCTGCTTCCCAGCTGCTGCAGAATCATTCGTGGGGGTGGGTGAGAGGGCTTTAGCTCCCTTCTCTAGGCAAACATAAGGCAACTCCCTCCATTAGCGACCCCCAGCCCAGCCGCCCTCGAGCTCAGGTATGACCCTTAGCCAATAGAGTTGAGCGCAGCATTGACTACTAATATTTTTCCCGTTCTTTCTAGACAGCACTTTGATGACTTGTATAGTCTTCTGAATTCCTAGGCATTTCCTTGGCCCCTCTCTGCCTACACTCCTTTCTAACTACCCGGAATGATACTATCTTCCCACCCCACCCCCACCGCGCACACAGGAATTCAAGATCAGAATAAGATCCAAGTGGTGACTGCATATCTGGTGGATCTGCTGCCTGAGTGTCTGGATCCTCGGGCAGGGCCAGAAAGGAAAGCTTTACCCCTCCACTTAGGACTAAGCCGTGTCCTAAGGTACAGGACTCACAAGGAAGGAGGAGGCAGGCAGAGCAGGGAGACTCATCCACCACCCCACCACCCGGCAGCACCTCCCCAATTTCTCCACTCTTCAAGGGGGCGAATTTGCTGTAAGATTGGGAAAGGTGTCTTCAGTAGGAAAGGAAGGGCGTTGGCCACCCAGGGGGAAGCTGCGTGGGCGTCTGCGGGGCGGGGGCTCCCCAGGTTCAGGGCCAGGTGATCCTCGGTGCCCCCAGGTGCTTCCCGCCCCAGCGAGAATCGCCGCCCTGCGTGCTGGCCGCGCCCACAAGCCAGCTCCTCGCTGGCGGCGCGGTTGCTATGCGTTGCTGTGAAACGCCTGTCAATAAACTCTGTTTGGACAGTGGAGCAAGAGCACAAGGGTTGTTTGCTTAGTGGTTAGAGGTTCAAAAGTCGGCATTGTCCCGCTGCACGCGATTACAAGGCCTCCCCCCCCCGCCCTCCCGCCTTCCCGGGTGCTCGTCCCCTCTTAGCGCAAGAGATCATCTGGGGGGTGCGCGCTAGCCAAAGCAGACCCTCCCCCTCTCCCGACAGAAAAGGCCCTCCCGGGCCAGTGACGCTACAGAAAGCCTCAGACCCAGAGACACTGTGTCATCGCTAAAGCCAGCTGGAGGAAACGTGGGATGTGGCGCGAACTGGCAGCGCAGCCTCAGTTTAGAGAGACTTGTGCCTGGAGCTTGTGGTTGTTTTAGAGCGAATAACTGAGAGGCTCCAGAATGCTCCAGTTCTGGGCCCTTGAGACATCCAGCTCTGGGCTTAGGTCGCTAGGAGGCGCGTGTGTTCTGGGAAGAGTTGGGGTGCTCTGCGCTCTTTCCTTGGAGAAACTTGGAAAGGGCTCCAGATCACGTCCACCCAGACAGAAAAATTCCAGCTAATGGCTCTCCACCTCAGCTACTGTCACACCGAGGCACCCGAGATCTCCCAGAATAATTCTGGACTTGTAGAAAGAGTGTTTAGGATTAAAGGTGTAGGGGTGGGACACAACTCACTAACAGAGCTTAGTATGTGTGAAGGTTCAGCCTCCAGAGCTCACAGCCCAAACTAAGCTACTTCAGACTAAGCCACCTGCGGGAGATTCCTGGATCTGTTGACTTTAAGAAAACCTGGAGTAGAGACTCCTCACCATTCTAAAAGAGCCCCTTTGCACCGTTTATCTTTTTTTTCTTTTGAAATTTACAGTAGCCTGGAGAGATGCTCAGTGGTTAAGAGCATTGACTGCCCTTCCAGAGGATAGGGGTTCGATTCCCAGCACCCACAAGACAACTCACACCCTTCTGTAACTCCCTCCACTAGTTCGGGGGGGGGGATCTGCCACCCTCTTCTGGCCTCCCCAGACATGGTGCACAGGCACACAGACATGCTGGCAGAACACACATGGAAAAAAAGATAAGCTCGGGAATAAAACACCAGTGTGGGACATGGATGGAAAGGCTCAGGCTGTGCCCAGCTATGTTTTTCTCCCCCCACCCCGCCCCTGAACACTGTGGCATTGTTATTATACTCATTTAATAAAGTTAAAGTTTGAAAGGTGAATGAAAGCAAAGGTGTGCTTCTAGAATTTACTCAGATGCTTACATTAGTCAAGAAAAGGAATTTTAAATAGCAACTGAAACAACATATAGCCAGTCATGTTCTCGCTGTTGTGATTCATTGCCACCAAGGGAGAAAAAAGACAACACGAGGCCACTAAAGGTCAGAAGCAAATTTTGGGGGCTGTAATTTGCATCACGGGTTGCTCTTCCAGGATCAGTCGACCTTGGGGCGGTCACAGCTCCTATCTGTATAATGGGAGGCAGATGGGGTAGGCGCCTGTCTCTTCCCAGCACACACTACAATCAGGCCTTCCTAAGGACCACGCTGCTGTTTATCTTGAAGCATCTTCTGCAAAGTGCTCCAGGGCCCTTGCGGAGGAGGAGACCCTTGTGAATAGGATAACTTCTCAAATCCCGATACGATCGCCCCTTTCCTGGAATTTCTTTCTTTCTTTTTTTTTTTTTTTCCAAATCCTTTAGCTCTGGTTGCTTTGACACAACAGCCTCCTGTCTGTCCAGTGCAGTCTCCACCCACAGGTTCTGCATACCCTCTGGGGTGGCAGGGCCCTGACTTGAATTCCAGATGTGAAGACAAGCGAGTTAACCGATCTGATCACTTCCCCATTCCTCCTCGAAGTATCCGAACGCATCTGGTTTCTAGGCGGGTAAAGAGCGGTTGAAGGCGCCCCTGAAGCTTCCTCACAATTGATCAGTACTTTTCGGGTGTTTTGTTTGGCTATTTAGCTCAAAAGGGGTGTGTGTGTGTGTGTGTGTGTGTGTGTGTGTGTGTGTGTGTGTGTGTGAAATTGATCCTTTACTATTGATATTGTCAGCCCCTTATTAATCCCACACAGTTCCAAGAGCCAGCTGTGGTTCTGACTGAGCTAAGGTTCAGCCTTTCCTCCTGTGTCTTTAAGACCAGTTGTGACCGTAAAAGACCAGCCAGGTGTTCCTGACGACAGCTGGAGGAGCAGCTGAGTGACCCCAGGGCCAGACAATCACTCGCTCGGAGTCTCAATGTTTGTTTGTTTGTTTGTTTGTTTGCCTTAGCTACAAATCGGAGAAGACACCTATTTCTTAGTTCAGATTTCTAAGGAGGTCATAGAGTTAGATGTAGAAAACAGCTTAGAACTTATTGCTGTCACTTTGAGATAGGCTTTTACTATGTAGCTTTGCCTGTCCTGGAACTCGCTGTGTAGACCAGGCTGGCCTCGAACTCACAGAGATCCAACACTGCCTCTGGAGTGTTGAGATTAAAGGCCTGTGCTGCCACACCCCAATTCTGAAACTTTTAAAAAACTTATTTGTTTTTATTTTATGTAGATTGCTATTTTGCCTCCGAGTATGTCTGGGTGAGGCTATCAGATCTCCTGAAACTGGACCCAGTTGTGAGCCACCATGTGGGTGCTGTGAATTGAACCCAATCCTTTGGAAGAACAGTCAATGCTCTTAACTGCTGAGCCATCTCTCCAGGCCCCCAGTTCTAAGATTCTTAAGAGAAATGAATTAAGCTCATTTTGGTGGTTCACATTTTTCTTTTAAATCCTAGCACACAGGAAGCAGAGGCAGGCAGATCTCTGTAAGTTTGAAGTCAGCCTGGTCTACAGAGTGAATTCCAGGACAGCCAGGGCTACACAGTGAGAGCCTGTCTTTACTTTTGGTTGTTTGAAACTGGTTCTCACTGTGTGTAGCTCTTGCTGTCCCGGAACTCACCATGTAAACCAGGCTGGGACTCAAACTTACAGAGTTCCCTGCCCCTGCGCCTGAGTGCTGGGATTAAAGGTGTGCACCTCTACACTCGGGCCGAGGCCCTGTCTTACGAGGAAAGACAAAGAAAGAAGGAAGGAAAGGAAAAGAAAAAGCAGACTTAGACCAGCATATACCAGACATTCTTTTGGGAGGAATCCAAGCAGAAAGGGTGGGAGCTGGTGTATGGGTGACCTTCTGTCTTCTTTGTCTCTACTCCTCAAACACGAACATTCGCCTTAACTGAGCATCTCCAAGCTGGAATTTGTGACTGGCCACAGCAGGCATTGATACTATCAACGAAGTTACCAAGCCCTGGAGTGAAACGACCAGTTTATTTTATTTCCTGCAAACTCCAGAACAGCTGATGTTTGAAATGTTCCTCGACATGAAGTACCTCCTCGGTCATCTCTCCACACGCATATGTTTGTTCACACGGACCATAACGTTCACCTCATTCATCCGGTTTATGTTCAATATTTTATTGGTATAGGATCCCGGGCCGTTCATGGATGTCTGTTTTAGCTTCTTTACTCTTTTCTCCAGGCAAGCCTGTTGTCGCAAACCTTTCGACGTTAGCGGTCTACTGTCATAGCACCTTTCACCTACAGCTGGATAGTATAAACTTTCATAAACTTTCAAGGATAAACTTGAAGACTGGAGAGGTTAAGTGGTTAAGAGCACTGGCTGTTCTTCCAAAGGATCTGGGTTCGATTCCCAGGACCCACATGGCAGCTCACAATTCTCTGTAACTCGGGTTCCAGGGGGATCTGGTGCCCTTACCCAGACATGTCTGAGGGCCGAACATCAGTGCGCATAAAATAAAAATAAATAATTAGGAAAGGCCACTTGATAAAAAAAAATCCTCTCTAATTTCAGGAAAGCAAAGAGAAAATAGGAGTTAGTCACTGTCACATAACATAGTGGTGTGTTATGTGGCATCTAGATTATTCTAATTTATTGATCAGTAGAAACATCCAAAGAAAGATTAATCACCTCCGCCACAGATTTAGGAATTGTTAAAAGTGTCGTGAGCCACATGGCTTTAATCCCAACACCCGGGAGACAGGGATAGGTGGATTTCTGTAAATTTGAAGACCACTTTTGTGTCTATCTACTGAGCTTCAGGCCAGCCTGGGCTACACCGTTGAGACTCTGTCTCAAAGTCACATTAGACAGACAGGAAGTAGTCTGGAACTCAGTAGGTAGCTGAGGCTGGGCTTGAACTCCTAATCCTTCTGCCTGCCCCTCTTAAGTGGGCTTCAACAACAGAGTTCGCCTGCAACCTTCAGTTTATTCCTTCTTCACTCTACCCTGAGAAAACCATTTGGATGAGCCTGATTTATTTTATTTATTTATTTATTTTCTACAGAATTCCTAATCGTCCGAAATATACCCGGGGAGGCACTGGCTGCACATCAGAATACGTGTGTGTAACCAAGCCACTACCGAAAGCACGGGTCATCAAACTTAGAGGCAAGTACCTCTACCGACTCAGTCACCTCGCCAGCCCCGCTGTTCTTGCTTTTAATTTGAAACGCCAAGGCAGCAGCCCTGCGACTCTCCTCCAGGCAGCAGGAAGGAGTCACACCAGCTTCCTGCAAGCACAGCCCAGGTGCGGGCGCCTTCCCCAAGGTCACTGGAGCAGCCCGCCTCCCAAGGCACACAGGTGAGTCGCTTTTCTCTGGAAGGGGGACAGAAGGAGGCGCTCTAGCTCCGGGAATCCCTCGGTGTGCCCCGGAGCGGTCACTACGTCTCTCTAAGCCGGGCGACGCGCATATGGCTGGCAGGAACTCAAAGCCCTTGACCCGCCTCTGCCAATACCTGCGCGTAGACGCATCGTTGTGAGATGCAGAGCACATTTTAGTACTCCTTTGAAGGAGCTTAGTTCCGATGGACGCCCTTCTTAATTATTTAATTAATCGTCTCATTAAACATGCCCTGACCTTTAATATTTATATTTATCTATCTCACAGGATCTCACTGTAACCCTAGCTGGACCGTAACTCTAGGCTAGGACCTGCCAGATTAGCTTCCCAAATGCCACCACGTTCAGCTGTTTATTTTATTCATAAAATATGCTAATTTAAAAATAAGTATGTATGTGCTTTTGCTTGCATGGGTTAACATGGTTAGAAGAGAATAGCTGATCTCCTGTAACTGGAGATGGTTGTGAGTCCGTGGGTACTAGGACTAGGATTTAGTCCTCTGCCGTCCCAGATTCCCTCTTTTTTTCCTGGGGGTGGTCGGGGTGAGGGTGGGGTTGAGATAGGGCTTCTCTGCGTTTCCCTGGCGGTTCTAGAACTCGCTCAGTAGACCATGCTGGCCTCGAACTCATAGAGATTCTCCTGCCTTTGCTTCATGAGTGCTGGGAATAAAGGCCTGGGCCACCACTGCCCGGCAGGACTCCCTCAATTTCAAACAACACAAGCCTCCAAATCCAGAACAGCAGGCAACCGGCCGCCCGGCGCTCACATGCCTGGAGCTAGGAGCACCTGGAGTGGCCAGACCCTGCCCAGGGCCCCAGGCTGCCAGGCTGATTGGTGCAGCTGCTGCAAAGCTGTCCCCACCAGCCAATTACCTATCCCAGTGTGAGACTCTTGCCGCCACACGCACGCGAGGATCCGGTAGGGGGCGCTGGCTGCTCAGGTTGAGCTCAGGGCACAAGGTAGGGTAGTCTGGGTGGCTCCCAGGACTGGGCAGCAACACTACCCCTGCCTCTGCTTCTTGGCTTGGTGGCCAAGGGCACCAGGCTAGGGGATGCCTTTTGGCACAAGTTGTGATGGGAGCTGCACGTTTCTGCCTTTCCGGGTTGCATTCCCTCAACTCTTGTTTAACAACTGAAGGCGAGGTGTGCAAGCAGTGTGTACCAGGGCCGAGTCCAATCTCATCCCAGCCAGAGGGATGCCTCTGGCTTGCCTTGCATTGTCACCAAGTCCTGCGCGGTAGCCTGCAGCTACTTCTTCGAGCCCAGGAATTTAGCCAGTCTGAGTAATGTTGCAACAGCCCCACCTTCCCACCCCTCAACTCCAGGCATTTTCCTGGCTTCTGGTAATCTGGTTTCTCCTCTTGGCTTAAATTAGTAGGTTTGAGGACTGGTGTCAACGTGGGCCCATGTTGGGGTGTGGAGAAGGATGGGTGACTCAGTCTGGTGTCACAGCTAAATAATTTACTCAAGGCCCTCTCTTTGGGCAGGCTCCTTCCCCGCACCCTGCTTTTGACTTCCTGCTTTGTGAAATCCAGGGAAGAAAAAGGCCGGGTTTTAATATAAGTTAATGTTTACAGTGGTGGAGACACATGCTTTTCCAACACCTAACTTGTGCCGTCCTCCCCCCCTCCCCGCTTCCTCTGAGTAAGCCTCGCTCCTTTGTCAAGTCTTTCAGAAATGAAGCTAAGACTTGGACATGAGGGTACCTTTCTGAAGCTCCGGAGTCTAAAGTAAGAAGACCAGTTGGGCCACGTTTCTTCCGAAACCACATTCTTTTCCGGTTTCCAGCAGAGCCGAAAGTGGCAAAGGTCGAGCTTGCAGACAGTAGCTGATCCAGGAGCAGCGCCCCCTTTCCGGCTAGCCTTACCCCGACCCCTTGGAGGGTTAGAGAACACAATCTTAGAGATAAGCGGAGGCAGACTCAGTGGGGGAGAGGAAGGGGCCAGCAAGGAAGCCTGCAGAAGCGAAGAGGCAAATTCGACACTCAGAAAAGATTTTAAAGGGGGGTGAGGGGTAGACACGGTACAAAGAGCACCCCTATGGAAGCCTGGCTGAGGTTGAGGTTCGGGGAACGCACACTAACAGCTCCCTCAGACATTTCCTGCCAACGCCAACACATTTAAATGGCGCAAGGGTGAAACATAGGAAAAAATGGGAATAAATTCTTTTATTGTTGTGTACATTCTAGCCGGTTGGGTTATTGATGTTGCTCTGGTTTAAGCAATCGCAACCGAGATTTATCTGTGTGGGAGCTGGAGAGATGGCTCAGCGGTTAAGAGCACTGGCTGCTCTTGCAGAGGTCCTGAGTTCGGTTCCCAGCAAGCACACAGGGGTCAGGGCTCAGTTATTCAGATGGTGCACAAACGTCGATATACACAGGGAAAAACACAACTGAAAACCAAAAACAAACAAAATACCCAACTCTCGATCAATCAATCAATCAATTTTAAGTAAAGAAAATTGTGTGTGTGTGTGTGTACTTATACATACATGAAGTAATCTTTCTTTTCTAGTATTAAAAATGTAAAAGTGGAAACTAAGCCACATTTTACTTTGTAACCTATTTTTTAAATCATGTATTGGAATGCCACAGTTATTTCCTAAGTCATTTTGCATATGCCTAACAGATATTTCTAAGATTCATTTTATGTATAAATGTATATGTGTATATGTATATGTATATGGCTGTGCATGTGTGTGTCTTATGTGTGCCTGGTGTTCATAGAGGTCAGGAAAATGACATCATATCCTGTAGAACTCAGTTATATGTGGCTGTGACCTACCACGTGGGTCCTGGGAACCAAATCTTGGTCCTCCGAAAGAACAGGGCTCTTAACTGCTGAGCCATTTCTCTAGTTTCCCAGCAGATTTTTTTGGGGTGTCTACTCCATTAAAAAATATGTATTGTGATTTTTCAAATTTTTCTTATTTATATGTATCTGTCCAGGTGAGTGCATGTGGGTGCGGATGGAGACTTAGCAGAGGTCGTGGGGTCCTCTCTCTGGAGCCAGAGTTTTAAGTGGTTGTGAGGCGCCCTAGTGGGTGCTGGGAACTGGACTCTGGTCATCTAGAAGAGCAGCGAGTGTTCTCAACTTATGAGTCATTGAAGTGGGAATTTCTGGATTCTTTGGAGACTCAGTTTTCTCATGAGATTTTTTTTTTTTTTTGGATGCTGTCTTATAAGAGGATGTTTTTCTGGAAGCTGCCGGTGTAAGAGCACTGTGATGTTTTGCTGGCATGGCCACTGGAGAGGACGTCTGATGCTCAGAAAGAGGTATAACCCAACAGACAGCGGGCGACGCTCTGGCATTGGTTCACCTTGCTTTCTTCGATGATTTTCACCTCTCAGGACTTCCTAGAGAGAAACACACTAAAGGACTTCCGGTCATATTCCAGCTGCTTCTTGAGGCTTCAACTAGCTCATGCCAATCAACGGAGCCTTGCAGTTTCTTCTGGATCGAGCCACTGCTGACTCAAGGGGACTGAACTTCAGACAACAGAAATTGGAATCTCCCTAAAGACCTACTTCTTTTTTTTTTTTCCTCCATCTTTATTAAATTGGGTATTTCTTATTTACATTTTAATTGTTATTACTTTTCCTGTTTCAGGCAAACATCCCCCCAGCCCCTCCCTTCTATATGGTGTTCCCTTCCCATCCTCCCCCCATTACCGCCCTTCCCCCAACAATCATGTTCACTGTGGGTTCAGTCTTGGCAGGACCAAGGGCTTCCTCTTCCACTGGTGCTCTTACTAGGCTATTCATTGCTACCTATGCAGTTGGAGCCCAGGGTCAGTCCATGTATAGTCTTTGGGTAGTGGCTTAGTCCCTGGAAGCTCAGACCTACTTCTAAACAGGTCCATGTCCCCTTGTTCTATCAGCCATCTTCCCCCACTACCTTTGGTCAGTGGGCTGTAAGGGAGGTTGAAGCGTTTTAAAACCTTCATTAAAGTTTTGAAAACTACAAGCCTGCAAACCATCTCTTCAGCTCCCACTCCCAATGTTTATATATCAATGCCAGAATTTTACTTTCTGTTATTCAGTCATTTCTTCCTTTCTTAGATTTTTTTTTTTTTTTTTACATGTGAGTACACTGTCGCTGTCTTCAGACACACCAGAAGAGGGCATCAGATCCCATTACAGATGGTTGTGAGCCACCATGTGGTTGCTGGGAATTGAACTCAGTTCCTCTGGAAGAGCAGTCAGTGCTCTTAACCGCTGAGCTATCTCTCCAGCTGCAGTCATTTCTTTTAAATACTTACTATATACAGGGTGCTGGGAAACACAGCAGATGAGAATTTGTACTTGAGGGTAATGGAGTGTTTAATTCCTGTGGGAGACACTTAACCATTTAAACTTAGGAGTCAACGGACACTTGGGCTGTTGGATTTAACAATTGCAAGTTATACAAACGCGTAATAGGTAAACATCTGTCATCTATCTATCTATCCGTATATCTATCTATCATCTATATCCTTTCATACTTTTTGTTTCTTTTAAGACTTATTTATTTATGTATGTGAGTGCTCTGTTTGCATATGTGCCTGAGGGACAGAAGAGCACATCAGATCCCATTACAGATGGTTGTGAGCCACCATGTGGTTGCCGGGAATTGAGCTCTGGAAGAGCAGCCATTGCTCTCAACTGTTAAGCCATCTCTCCAGCCTTGCTTGTTTGTTTTTTGAGGCAGGGTCTGACTGTGAACCCTTGGCTGGTCTGAACTCAGTTTGTACCAGTGAGTACTGGTCTCTCAGACTCACAGACATCCACCTGCCCCTGCCTTCTGAGTTATGGGATAAGGGCTTGTGTCGCCATGCCCAGTTGGCTCCTACTTTGGCATTTAGACAGGCTGGAGAGACGGCTTAGCAGTTAAAAGTGTTTTACGATCATGAGGATGGGATTTTTGGATCCCCAAATTTAAGTAGCAAGACTGCGTGTGATTGTCCCAGGCAGGCCCGTGATCTGTTCTCGTCAGTCTGGGAGCAGGCAAGGCGACTGGAGCTTGTTAACTCCCAGACAAGTGGAGGAAACTCCAAGGCCCAGGTTTAGGAAGAGATCCTGCCTCAAAGGACAACATCTTCTGGCCTGTGCCTGTGCACTGTCAAACATACAGACATCAATTAATTAATTAATTAATTAATTAGCGACACAGAGGAAAGATAACAGAAGACTAGATGTGCAGCTTTGGTAACTGTGTCACGATGACTCAAAGAGATCCATTTCTTAATTCTTAGAACCTGTGAATGTTGCCTTCAGGCAAATAAACCATCAAAACTTGGCCATTGTGGTTGCGCACGCCTTTAGTCCCAGCACGTGGGAGGCAGAGGCAGGTGGATCTCCATGAGTTCCAGTCTAGCCTGGTCTACAGAGGGAGTCTCAGGACAGCCAGGGTGAAGTAGTGAGACGATGTCTCAGAAAAACAAAGCCCAAACCAGCAACCTAAGCAGAAGCCCCTCCACCGAGAGCCGATCAGGGGAAGGTATGCTCGCCACTAGGCCTGACACCCTGAGCTTGATTCCTGGATACTGGAAGGAGAGAGCAGACTCCTTTAAGTTTCCTTTGACATCCATGCATGCACTGCAAGAGGAGAGCACTCATGCACGAATATACACAAATCGACAACAGGTGTGATGTAAAAAAAACTTTTTAAAAATCCTCTCAGCTGAACTAAAAATACGTACAGGTATAACTGAGTTAAGTATCCTGGGCTAAATGTTGAGCTCAGAGGTAAAAGTGCTTGTCTCGAATGCTTGAGTTTCTAGATGTGATTACTGTAACACACACACACACACACACACACACAAACATAAAGACAGAGACAATCAGGGATACAGAGAGGTCAGAGACAGAGAGACAGAGAGAGACAGACAGACAGAAAGACAGAGACAGAGGTGTGTGTGTGTGTGTGTGTGTGTGTGTGTGTGTGTGTGTGTGTGTAAGATTCTGTTGTTATAAGCCTCCATGGTCATATGAATTCTTTAAAGCATCCACCGGGAACACACAGAGAAGTTATCTATGACTTTGTGACAGTGAATGCTGTCAAACTTAGTCAAACTGTGTCCCTATGTTTGCCCACTCTACAGGACAGGCCTCCTACAGACAGCACAATAGGGACAGCCAGCCCCATTCCACAGAGCCTGGAGCCCAGGCCACTTAGATGGACCTGAAGGTCCAGTCTGTAGCCTCTGGAGGTTTCCTAAAGCCGACTCATGTTTTCAGAGATTAAGCTGAGTCCATTCAGGTCTATTTATTTACATCGTCCTTCCTCCCCCCACCCTCCAACAGCGTTTTACTCTGTAGCTCTGGCTAACCTGGGACTCACTCTGTAGACTAGGCTGGCCTCAGATTCATAGAGATCTGCCTGCCTCTCTGCCTCTCAAGTGCTGGGATTAAAGGTCGCAGCACCATACATGGCTCTGTTTTTCCATATTAATTTCATATATATGGGTGTTTTGTTTTGCTGGCATGAATATCTGAGGATCCAAGGTGGTCAGAAAAGGGTACTCTGTCAGAGTCCCCAACTTACAGGGTTGTGGACCACCATGTGGATTCTGGGAACTGAACTCAGGTCCTTTGAAAGCCAGTACCTTCACCACTGAGCCATCTCTCCGGCCCCAGTCCAGTAGTTTAGAGCTTGGAAAGTTAGTGTCTCAGAAAGCAGGATGTGAGGTGGATGGAATACTAGGGCCTCCGTTTGAAAGTAATTTTCACCCCCAAGTCCTAGTTGATTGAAGCAGCACAGGTCCAAAGGTTTTACACAAGTGGTTGATATTGTCAAACTCTTCCCACGTTGGGTGGGGCCTCTGTCTCTGACTGTCTCTGTCTCTCTGTCTCTGTCTTTCTATCTCTTTCTCTGTCTTTCTGTCTCCAGCTGTCTCTGACTGTCTCTGTCTGTCTCTGTTTCTCTGTCTGTCTCTGTCTCTACCTGACTGTATCTGTCTCTGTCTCTATCTGACTGTCTCTGTCTGTCTCTGTCTGTCTCTCTCTGTCTCTCTGTCTCTCTCTCTGTCTCTCTCTCTCTCTCTCTCTCTCTCTCTCTCTCTCTCTCTCTTTTCCCCACACCCCTTTTCCCTCTGCCACCTCCCTTCTCAGAGAGAGAACCTTGCTACATAGCCCAGCCTGGCCTCAAACCCATGATTCTCTTGCCTCAGCTTCCTGTGTGTACCACCAAGCTTGATAAAGTTCTTTTTAAATCGGAACATTTATCAAATAAGCTGGGGAGTGGTGTTTTTTGATGTTTAGCACTGGGGAGGCAGAGGCAGGCAGAGCTCTGTGAGTTCAAGGCCAGTCTGGCCTACAGGGTGAATTCCAGGACATCCAGGGCTGCACAGAGAAATCCTGTCTCAAAACAAAACAAAACAAAACAAAACAAAACAAAATTATCAAATAGAGATTTAAACTTTTTTTCTGGTAATTTCTCCTTTTAATAAGCCCAACACACGAGGGTATATGATAGAGGATTAATTACCACTAAAATATATCTGTTCTAACACAGGGAAAATGCTAGAGCATAGTTACCGATGGGGTGCCTATCAGCATTTGTGAGGCTCCTCATTCCACCCTCTTTTTTAAAGATTTATTTATTTCATGTATTGAGTACACTGTAGCTGTCTTCGGACACACCAGAAGAGGGCATCGGATCCCATTACAGATGGTTGTGAGCCAGCATGAGGTTGTCAGGACTTGAAATCAGGACCTCTGGATGAGCAGTCAGCACTCTTAACCACTGAGCCATCTCTCCAGTCCCTTTGCATTCCATCCTTTAGCATCTCAAATTACAATCAGCAACAGGGGGCAGGGAGATGGCAGAGTGTGTAAGGTGCTCCGGGGCAAACGGAGTTCAATCCCTGAGACCCCCACTAGTAGAAGGAGAAAATCAGTCTCTCCAAGTTGTCCTCTTGTCCTCTGATTTCACATGTGGCACACAATCCTCCCTCAAAGCAAGAAAGAAATGTGGTAAAACAAACAAACAAACAAACAAACAAACAAAAAACCCAAACCAAACCAAGCAAACGGACAAACAAAAAAACCACACCAGGACTGAAGAGATGGCTCAGGGTTAAGAACACTGACTGCTCTTCCAGAGGTCCTGAGTTCAAATCAGTGACCACATGGTGGCTCACAACCATCTGTAATGGGACCCAATGACCTCTTCTGGTGTCTGAAGACAGGGACAGTGTACTCATGGGTATAAAATAATATACATTTCTTTAAAAAGAAATAGCAAGGAAGATGTTAACTCCAAAATCCTCTAAGCATATTCTGAGCACTATCGTTTATCCTTAACCCTGCCTCCTGAGAAAAATCTGTCTAAACTGTCATCTACCACCCCAATTTTAAAAAAAAAAACAAAACACAAATGTACTTGCACATTTTCATCATATAAAAGTTTGGTAATCTCAGTTCCACTGCACTATCTTTGTTTTCTTTGGTCTACACTTTTTGTGTTGGACAATATATGGCGCTCACACTTGAACCCTTTACTTTGGGCAGTCTATGCACACACTCTGTTAACCAAGCTCCCAGTTCACACCCTGGCTGTCCTGGAACTCACTCTGTAGACCAGGCTGGCCTCGAACTCACAGAGATCCGCCTGCCTCTGCCTCCCGAGTGCTGGGATTGAAGGTGTGCTCTACTACGCTACGCTTAAGTTTTTAAATTACACTCTATGAGTGTTTTTCCTGCATGCATGTATGTGCGCCTTGTGTTTGCAGTACCTGTGGAGGCCAGAAGAGGGCATCAGATCCCCTGGAGCTGGAGTTACAGACAGTGGTGAGCCTCCATGACTTGAAATCTGTTTGAAAAGTGTTCTCTCTCCACCTCTCACCTCCAGCCCCATTTTTTTCTTTCCAAAGAGAATATAGGCTGTTCTCCAGTACAGGTCTGTACCAACTAGGCATGGACATAAACAGACTAAGCAGGTAACGGAGACTTACCCATCAGAGCTTCTTTCTTTTAAAAAACAAAATAAACCAACCCAGCAAAAATGTCCCCCTCTCCAGCCTGGCCTGGAATGTACTATGTAGAATAACCTAGCCTTGAACTCATAGAGGTCCTCCTGCTTCTGCCTTCAGAGCGTTGAGATGAAAAGTACACACCAGCATGCCCAGTGCCATACAAGTTTTAAGAACCGCTCTGGCCGGTCATGGTGGTGCAAGCCTGGAATCATAGTATGCTGGCGGCAGAGGCAGGTGTATTCCTGTGAGTTCTATGGGGCACATAAGGAGACTTTGCAACACTGACAGGCCAGTCCAAGTGACTCAGTATATGTAATGTACTCTGATACTTCTCATTCTATCTTTTTAGAAAATGTCCTGGCCTTTTTTTTTTTTTTTTAAGATTTATTTACTTTTTGTATATGAGCATACTGTAGCTGCCCTCAAACACACCGCAAGAGGACACTGGATCCTATTAGAGATGGTTGTGAGCCACCATGTGGTTGCTGGGATTTGAACTCAGGACCTCTGGAAGAGCAGTCAGTGTGCTTAACCACTGAGCCATCTCTCCAGCCCTCATTCCATCTAATTAGGTTATTTTTTAGTGTGTGTGTATGCGTGTATGTGTGCATTTGTGTGTGTGTGTGTGTGTGTGTATGTGTATGTGTATGTGTGTATTTGTGTGTATATGTGTGTATTTGTGTTGTGTGTGTGTGTGTGTGTGTGTGTGTGTGTGTGTGTATGTGTATGTGTATGTGTATGTGTATGTGTATGTGTATGTGTATGTGTATGTGTATGTGTATGTGTGGGTATGTGGGTGGCACATGTATGTGTGTATGGCATGTGTGTGTATGTGTGTGTTGTGTGTGTGTGTATGTGTGTGTATGTGTGTATTTGTGTGTATGTGTGTGTATGTTTGTTTAAGTGTGTGTATGTGTGTGTATGTGTGTATTTGTGTGTATGTGTGTGTATGTTTGTGTAAGTGTGTATGTGTGTGTGTGTGAGTGAGTATGTAAGTGTGTGTGTGTGTGTGTGTGTGTGAGTGTGTGTGTGTGTGAGTATGTGTGTGTGTGTGTGAGTGTGTGTGTGTATGTGTGTATGTGTATGTGTATGTGTATGTGTGTGTGTGTGTGTGTGTGTGTGTGTGTGTGTGTGTGTGTGTGTAGTGCTGGAGATGGAATTCATGGCCTTGGCCATTCTAGGTAAGGCCTGTACCACTCATCGAGCTACATCTCTGGCTCCTATTTTATTTAAGTGGAAATATCTATCAACAAACTACTAAATTGGCTTCATTAGTTGCAGGTCATTGTTTGAACAATACCAACTCGGAAGAGACGGGAGTGTGGTTATGCGACTACAGGTACAGGTAACACTTATTATCTCAGAAAGCACTTTTCAAATACATTATATATTTTTAAAGTCCTTTAAAAAGGTATTTGTGTATATAGGTGTTTACGGTCTGTGCATCCCCGGGCACCACGTTGCAGTGCCTGGGGAGGCCAGAAGAGGGCGCTGGATCCTGAGACTGGAGTTACAGAAGGCTGTGAGCCACGATGGAGCTGCTGGGAATCAAACTCAGGTCTTCCACAAGAGCAGCCATTGCTCTTAACTGCCGAGCCATCTCTTCAGCCCCTCCATACATGATTTTATTGAACACTCACAGTGGCCCTGTGGAGTATTCTCCCTCAACTGACTAATAGGACAAAGGCTCAAAGACATTGACTTTTTTTCTGATTGAAAAAAGTCTCAGCCTTCCTTCATGCCCTGTGTTAGAAAGGATACAGAGTTGAGTTCTGACTGAACACTAGTTTAAGGTCCGTGCTCTCTGATAGCTAAGACAAACAGTGGGCTACAGTGTCTCACTGTTTGCTGAAAGCAAGCCTATGCCTTTGAATAAACTTCCTCCTGGCATTAAATTCCAGGACATCGGCTCTCTACACAGGGGATATTATACAATAATGAATATTGTTTCCACCAGTGGCGTTTTCATAAAACACCAAATTGTCAGAATAAGTTTCATTTTTTAACCGTTTGCCTGTGTGTGTGTGTGTGTGTGTGTGTGTGTGTGTGTGTGTGTGTATACATTTGAATACAGGTCTGTGAGGAGACCAGAAGAGAGCATCAGATTCCCTGGAACTAGAGTTCTAATTATATAGAGTTACAGAGTCACAGAGGTCACTCAGTGTGGATGCTGGGAACAGAACTCAGGTCCTCTGGAAGAGTGGTACATGTTCCTAACCACTGAGCCACCTCTCCAGTCCTACAGGACTTTTTTTTTTTTTTTTTTTTTTTGTTTGGTTGGTTGGTTTTTTTTTTTTTTTTGTTATCATTTATTCATTAATTTTATGTGCATGGCTGTTTTGGCTGCAGCTGTGTCTGTGTGAGGATGTTGGAGCCTTTGCAACTGGAGTTACAGATGGCTGTGAGCTGTCAGGACAAATTTTTTAATAAAGTCCTTAGGTCCCAGCCTTGGAGACTGCGGTTGTCTCCAGGGGCCACTTCACACTTCGTTAAAAACATTTGAAATTACACGTATGTCAGCATTTTATCTATTCATTTATTTATGTGTGTGCTACAGTTGGCAAGGGCCTCTGTCTGCTGAGCCATCTAGGGGCCCAGAATCAGTCCTGGTAATCCCTCGCCATCAATATTCTGCCTTTAATTCCTCTCTCCTTTTGAACAGTTCTAGACTCTCATGCGTGCTAGGCAGCCACTCTATCCCTGAGCCATACCCACAGCCCTCGCCCTAGCCTGAGGTAGGAGGATGCATGCAAGCTCATCACAAATGTATATTACAGGGCTGGAGAGATGGCTCAGGGGTTATGAGCACTGACTGCTCTCCCAGAGGTCCTGAGTTCAATTCCCAGCACCCACATGGTGGCTCACAACCACCTGTAATGGGATCTGATGCCCTCTTCATGTGTGTATGTGAACACAGTGACAGTGTACTCATATAAATAAAATAAATAAATCTTAAAAAACCAAAAAACCAAAAAACCCCTATATTACATAGAGAGCCTTTAATCCCAAAATACAACATAAAACAAAACTACAGCCCCCCACCCAAGGCTTAAGCCAAGATGAGGGCATTCTTTCCAGAGAGTTCTTTCCAGAGAGTATCCCCCAGTTTATTCAGCTGGTTAGCAGTCTCTCAGTCTTTGTGGTTGGAGAACTGCTGCCTTGCGCTCCTGCCTGACTGTCTCTTTAAGGTCCCTAACATCATACACTAAAAACCCCCTTTGCTCTGTAAAGGCACACGCACATTCACAGATGTCAGGGTTTTTATCACCATCTTTCAATCTTTCAGGGACAACAATTCTGTCTCCCTCCTGTGTGTTCATTACCTCTCGCTACTTAAAAAGCAGGTAGTACGGTGGCTGGAGTATCCCGTGGGAGTGGACAGACAACGCAGGGCTAGTGGGGGGACACCTGAGGCAGCCCTTGCAGCATCTGAGCTCTCTGTCCGACTTAACCTTCAGATTTCTGTGTGGGAGAGAAGTGAATTACATCCGTGTAAGTCACTGCTATGTGAGGTCTCTAATCACACCCAACTCTGATGGATATAGTAACAGCTAAGGAAATGACTTCTAAATGGGGACTGGGGACAATCTCTGAGTCTTGGGGTCCTAAGAATTACAATGCAAATCCCACTTCGTCGAAACTCTTCTAATTAGATAATGCATGCATGTCCTGTGTGGCAAAGTACTATGTTGACAAGTACCAGTGCCATGGGATGTGACTTAATGTTATGCTTGTAGCCATTCCTTTGCTTGTGTCTGGCCAGGACTGACGTCACTTTACAATCCACACACTCCTGCCGGGTCTCTGGACAAGACTCAGCTGTGTCCATCAGAGAAGGGACACAAAGCCCTTAAAAAGGCTGCATTTCATTGCTAAATGTTGCCTCTCCCTGGGATCTGTGGACAAAACTCTGCCACCGATCTAGTAGGAGAGGCGAGGGCGCAGCTTTCGGAGAGACCTGATGTATCGGAAAAGCCCTACTCCCCATCAAATGCGCTTGTCTCGTAAGCCATTTCACAACAACCACAGAAGATGAGAAGAGGCCTAATTCCAGGGGCCACAGACAGGGTCAAAAGGATTAAGGTATTTGCCCTACTTCAGAAGGGCAATAAACACTGGACAGGGCTCCGGAAGCCAACCCCTGTCCAGGGTTCTGAGGGAAACCTTTTCATTTTTTGTTTTTGGTCAAGGATCTTTCACTTTCTCTTCTGCTGAGTCTGGGGATAAAGGGTAGCTTGAAAGATGGCTGTGCCTCATTTTTGCTTGTGTCCCTGTGGAGGGGCTCCCTGATTGGGGTTGGGGCTCACTGATTGGAAAAAGAGACATCATCATTTGTTGCATTTCCCTTTTAAAAAAACGTTCTCTTGGGGTTGGGATTTAGCTCAGTGGTAGAGCACTTGCCTAGCAAGCACAAGGCCCTGGGTTCGGTCCCCAGCTCTGAAAAAAAGAAAAAAGAAAAAAAAAAAAAAAGTTCTCTTGCAACGTTAAGTCCAAATAAAGTACGCTGCATTTGTTATAATGAATCCAATAATCACAGGATCTTCCCATTCTCAATTTTTGGTGATACATTTCATATTTTTTTTTTCTGAATTAGAAACGGTTCCAGGGGCTGGGGATTTCGCTCAGTGGTAGAGCGCTTGCCTAGCAAGCACAAGGCCCTGGGTTCGGTCCCCAGCTCCAAAAAAGAAAGAAAGAAAGAAACGGTTCCATGTAATGTAGAGGGCATTGCCACACTGATTTAGCTGGGCGAACCTTCTGAGTGATTTGGAGCATGGGCAGACGGGAGATATGATACTTTCAAACCCTATTGCCCTACAAATCAGCACTAGTAGAGAATTCAAAATGGAAAAAAAAAAAAGATTTACTCAGAAAAAAGCCAAGGCCCATTCACAGGATATAGCAAAATATGTCGTACATATGGTTCTATATAACCAACCATACATTTGAAGAATTTAGCGGGTCACAAATACAGACAAGAGTCTTGGGCGCGTGCTCAGGAAATAGACTTTATTGTAATGGTGGTCACTGAACCCAGGGTCTGGTACAAGCTAGGCAAACGCTGAAGCCCCAGTTCCAAAAAGTTATATATTTCCACTTCCTCTGTCTTTAGGAAAAGACCCTAGGCAATTCAATCTCTTGAAGTTGAATTGTAGAATACAGCCTACAGTTGGAATTATGTGTGTTTTCAAAGTCATCTCATTTATAGACCAAAACATGAGTGGATTTTTGCAAATGGAGCCCAGGTCATTGTGCATGCTAGGTAAGAGCTCTGTGGCCACTTTCTGTAGCCAGGTAGGCCTTCCAGTGAATGAAGGGGGACACGAACCTACCCACAAAAGCTTCAACCCAAAATTTGTCCTGCCTACAAGATATGCAGGGATAAACTGAGCAGAGATTGGGGGAATGGCCAACCAATGACTGGTCCAACCTGAGACCCCGTTCATGGGAGAAAGCCAGCCCCGACACTTAATGAAACCCTGCTGTGCATGCAGACAGGAGCCTAGCACAACTGTCCTCTGACAGCCTCCACCCAGCAGCTCAGGTAGTATTGCCAGGGAAAGGATTGAGGGGTCAAGGACCCCACAAGAAGACCTACAGAGGTAACTAACCTGGGCCCATGGGCCCCAAACCACCAACCAAAAAGCATACATGGGCAAGATGTATGCCCCCTACACATATGTAGCAGATGTGCGACTTGGTCTTCATGTGAGTCCTCCAATGATTCGAGCTGGGGCTGTCTCTGACTCAGACTGTGTCGCCTGCTTTTGGATCCCCTTCCCCTAGCTAGGCTGCCTGGTCTGGCCACAGTAGAAGGGACTGGGAGGAGAGAGCTATTGAGGGTCATTCTCTGTAGAACTTAACCTTCCCTTCCTACTGTGTCTGACTGCTTTTTTCTGCTTTCCAATCCATCCACAGAGATACATTTCCAGAATGTTCCCAGCCAGTTCTTACAGAGACATGACTCTACTCCCTGGTGCCCTACCTCAGTTTCCCATGCCAGAGGTGGGCTTGAGTACAGTTTGATTCCATCTCAGTGGAGGACTCTGCTGTCCTCTGCCCGAGGTCATCTAATCTTTAAGAGCGCTTGTATGTGAAGCTGCCAAGGCCTGATTGGTCTTTTCTGTGAACTCAGTTTTTCTCGAAAACATTTAAAAACTACTCCGGTGGCAGAGGGCTGAAACTTTGGGAGAAGGGGATAGATGACACAGACCAATTGTTTCCTGCCTCCAGTACTGTTCAGAGTATGAAGAACCGAGACAATATTCACCAGAGCAAGGTCCTGTGTGTTAAGAATGTAGAGTGGACTGGGGGCTATGTTCAGTGGGGGAAACTTCGCCTAGTGTGAGTGCCTTTGCTACAACACAGAGAAAGAACAGGAAGGGAGGGCAGGCAGGAAGGAAGGACAGAAGGAAGAGTGTCCACCTTTAATTCCACTATTTGGCAAGCAAAGGAAGGTAGATCTGTTGGTTCAAGGTCAGCCTGGTCTACATATGGAATTCCAGTCTGGCTGGGATCACATAGTAAGACCCTGTGTATAAGTATATAAGTAAATAAATACATGCGTAAGAAGGAAGGAAGGGGGCTGGAGAGACGGCTCAGCGGTTAAGAGCACTGACTGCTCTTCCAGAGGTCCTGAGTTCAAATCCCAGCAACCACATGGTGGCTCACAACCATCTGTAATGAGATCTGATGCCCTCTTCTGGTGTGTCTGAAGACAGCGACAGTGTACTTATATATAATAAATAAATAAACCTTTAAAAAAAAAAAGGAAGGAAGGAAGGAAGGAGGGGAAAGGGGAAAGGCGTATAGGAAAGCACCCCTGGTATTTAGTGCTACCTGACCACTGTCACTATGGCAACCTACCTGACACATTGTAAGTGCATGAACATAAAGACATCGTATGGGTTATGCAGGTATTACCCAGACACACAAAGTTGGACTCACCCTTCGACATCAACCGTCCAAACACAGATACACAGAGAGACACAATCTGAGAGAGAGAGAGAGAGAGAGAGAGAGAGAGAGAGAGAGAGAGAGAGAGAGAGAGGTTGATTGCTGGAGGGTGTATATGGTAGAAATGCAAGAGGTAGGGGCTAGAGAGATGATGGCAGTGCTTAAGGATGTGGGCTACTCTTCCAGGGGACCTGGCTTTGATTTTCAGCACTCACATGATGGCTGACAACCTGACATCCTCTTCCGGCCTCCACAGGCACACATGGGACATGTGTACATGCAAGCAAGGCATCCATAGACAGACAGTAAAATAATATTTATATCTTTAAGGAAGTGTATTAGGAAGGCTCCCTACTCGAGCAAGCGAGGCTTACATTTCACTCAGACTTCGGTGACTGGACAGCCACCCCCACCCCCCACCCCAACCCCCACCTCCCACCTCCCATCCCCCACCCCCAACCCCCCCATCCTCCACCCACCCCACCCCCCACCCCCCTGAGCTGGGGACGGAACCCTAGGAAGCGCTCTACCACTAAGCTAAATCCCCAGCCCTGGACTTTGTTACTGAGGGAGATGTGGAGAGATGGCCTTATCAGGTCAGGAACCTAAAGATGACCGGGGAAGTTGAAGCTGCCCTTGTTCTCCAAAAAGAGGCCCCGAGAGAGCCTGATAACTCTTATTCCCTGGGGTTAGTGAGTGTTAAGAGTGAGGGGGTTTAGAAACCTCACTGGGGCCACCACAGTAGGGATTCTAGCTTAGGAAAAGAGCCAGATGAGTTTTTCCCGCGGCAGCCCCTGCCTTACAGAAGGCCGTGTGTTACAAGCACCACCCAACCGAGCGCTTGCTATGTACTGTGGATCTGTCCGACGTGAGCTATCGGAACAGCTGGGAGCAAAGCCACAGGAAGAGGTGTAGCCAAAGAAAAGCAAAGGCTTTGTGTTCTCTCTCTCTCTCTCTCTCTCTCTCTCTCTCTCTCTCTCTCTCTGTGTGTGTGTGTGTGTGTGTGTGTGTTGTTTATCTCTATGCCACCTCCATTCTAGACTGGGAACCCCCCAGGACTTGGGAAAACCCACAGGAGTCTGCTTGTCCTTTCCAGAGGCTTCGTGGTGAAGGTGTGTGGTGAGGAATCCCCGGTGCTTTCTCCACCTCTTTTCCCCACAGCCAGTACTGGTTCAGGGCTGATCCACACATCTGTATCCGGGAACGCCCCTCGTTTGATGAATTCAAGAGGAATGGTGGGGCGGACGGAATCTGCCCTGGGCGTATTCGGGGGAAACGAAGTGGGGGAGTGGAGGTGCCAGTAGGCACGCTCAGTGCTCACACATCCACCCTAACACTTTCCAAAGTCATTGCAGCTCCTTAGTGAATGGAGCATTCTAAACCGAGGAGCACACCAAACCGACTAGCGGACTGACTAGCGGACTAGCCGACCAGCCGACCTGCCAAGGAAGGTGATTAGTCCCCCACTCGTGCTCCACCCCCATCCTTAAGGCCTCAGCGCTCGGAAACCCGGGCTTTTTAACAGGGCTTGAGCTTGGAGTTCCCAGCGTCTCTAGCTCACCCTGCACATCCCCCAGGGGGTCTCAATGTGTGCCCTGAGGCTAGTTAGCTCCGGGCCACTCCCCAGTTCCTGGTTACACAGGTGAAGACACCCCCCCGTACCCCCCTCCCCGGTCCCGCAGTGGAGCTGTAGGCGCTGCTCTCACTTCTGCGGTTGAATCTCATCCCGCGTCATCCCAATGAAGTCCTCCCCACGTCTGCTGCAACCTACAGGTAAGCCGGGTGTGGCTTGCCCCTCACTTTCTTGAGGACTGTCTGGCCAGCAGTCCCACTCAGGAAGAGAGGTTTCTACTGGAAACTATCAGACACCGCCTCCCCGTGTCGCCTCCCCTTCAAAGCCCTTGGGAGACATCATCTTCCTCCTTCCTCGAGTTGAGACCCAGATACATGGAAGGATAGAATTAGGTAATTCAGTCAAAGTCATGTGTAGGAAAGGGCATGGGACATACAAGGTCAGGGTAACCAGACTGGTTTTAGAAACTTATTCTGAGCAAAGCCCATGCTCCCAGCTTCCCCAAACTCCGACCCTCCTGTGCAAGTAAGTTGAAAGGCGGGCTGATCTCTTTAGCTGATTCATAGAGATCGCTGCTAGCCTCCACCAGTCTAAGGGTGCCCCAGATTCCCAGCTCCTGCCAGCCTCTTGCTGCCTTTCTTCCTGGGCACATCCCAGAGGTCCTACCAATCAGAGGAAGATTGAGATGCCAGTCTCCAGAACAGATTTCTTTACTCTGGAACCCAAACGTTACATAGAAGCAAAAGGACCCATCAGCCTCTCCACCAATCCAACCAAACATCCTGAGAAGGGAGGGGGGAGATGGGGGTTGCTGTGGGCAACAAGGGAGTTTGGTAAAACTAGGAATTGCTTAGTTAAGACCAATGGGTACCGGAAAATCGCTTCAACTGTACAGGGGTTTGCCAAAGGAGAGACCCTTCAGGGACCCGTGAAGACTGGAAGAGGCTAGTTACTCAGGAAAATGGCGACGAGCTAATAATATGGCTAGAACTCTTTTCTAGATATTAAATTAAACGGGTTTGTATCTTTAATTTAAATCCTGCAGCAACCCTAGGAGGAAGCACAAGTTTTGCCACTATATTAAAGTGGGAGAAGACCTTGAATCTTTTTTGACATCTCCAGTGTAGATTTGTCTCACTCCGGAGCCCAAGCTGCGTGCTGCATCCCGAAAGGACATATTCACACTGAAGAGAAGAAAAAACACATCACCTTTCTGATCAAGAGAGTTTCTTTCTACTGGGTTGTGGTGCTAAGAAACAGAACAAATTATTAAACTGAATAAGTAAGCAAACTGCCTAGCTGCCTAGTCTCTCTCTCTCTCTCTCTCTCTCTCTCTCTCTCTCTCTCTCTCTCTCTCTCTCTCATCTCAGATGGGGCTGGGCCAAAGTTATTTGGGAATTGCCTTCGGAACAGAGGGTGGGAAAGAAGTTTGAAGCCCAACTAAAACAACCCAACTTTGTGGTTAGTACAAGGTACTGCTGGCCTTGGTTTTTTCACTCCAAATAACCAAACCAAACCAAACCAAGCCAAAACGGAAACAAAACCCTGTCTTAAGAAAAGCTGTGGGTTTCAAGACTGTTTTTCTGTATAGCCATTGGGAACTCGCTCTGTACCACCAGGCTAGCCTCAAACCCAGAGATTTGCCTGCCTCTGCCTCCCAAGTGCTGTGACTAAAGATGTGCACCACTACAGCCGTTGAAGAAGAAGAATTTTTTAATCGAAAAACACTAGTTAAAAATTTAAAATGAGGGATTGGGGATTTAGCTCAGTGGTAGAGCGCTTGCCTAGCAAGCTCAAGGCCCTGGGTACGGTCTTCTGCTGGGGTGGGGGGATTTTTTTTTAAATGAAATGGAAATATTGCCACCCTTTAGGAAGGTTTGAAATAGAACCAGGTTGCCTTCAGTCCCCCTCTTGCTTTTGTGTTTATTAAGCATTTCCCACAAACAGCCTACAAGCCAGGCTCAGACTTGAAATGAGCAATTGGCTGACAAGCTTTAAGTGAAAACTTGCCCCTCCCTCCCATCTTCTATTCACTACGTGGAAGTCACATCCGGGCTTTGTGGATAGTTTTCCAAGGTGTCCCAGGGCACCTGGCTTCCTTCCGGGAAGATATTCGCGCTCTAAACAGAAACTTCAAATTGTCCTTATGCACCTTTGTCCCTGAGGACCCTGGAAGTCCCATTGGGAGCTTAAGGAGGTCCGGGTGTGAAGAATTTCTGATTTTCAAAGGAAATGGTATAGGTTGAAGGATGGACACTGAAATATTTAGCTAAAGAGGGGGAACGAAGGAAAAGTTGAGGGAAGGAGAAGAGGAGGAGGATCGGAAGAAGCACTCGCTTTGAAACCTCAAGCAGCTCCGTTTATTCTCAACCTTAGATTGCTCGGCCGATCAGTCACAGGCACCCGGTCCAGCTCGCCTGGTGGACGTTATGGGACCGCTCAAGTTTGTAACCTTTTCATTGTCCTCAGTTGGGAGCCTGATTCTCTAAATTGGTCCCAGGAAAGAGTCCCAGAGGCAGACCTGGCGGTTCACATGGCACCAGAGGCAGCCTCTAAGTTTTCAGAAGCTCGGGTCTTTTATTTCAGAGATCTGCCAACATCTCGCTGGCTATACCCAACTGGCTCTTGTGCCCCCAAGAATGTTCTCCTTGTGTGGCGTTTAGGTTAAGCCTCATGATCCCCTCCCTTATCCAGCTGCCCGCGCCCATGCCCATGTCCGCACTCCGGGTCCCAGACCCGCTCACCCTCAGCCTGCGGTCCTCACCGGGGTTCCTGCGGTCGCAGTGGCGCGATGCTGGAGGGCTGTGGGGACGCACTAAGGCCCGAAGGCAGTCGGCCCTCCCGGGCAGCAGCAGGGACGCCTGAGGGCACAGCACCTCCGGGAGGTGGTGGCGGTGGCAATGCCAGCAGCTCCTCGCCCGAGGTTACGGCACAATCCTGCTCGGGCTCTTCGCCCCCACCGCCCCCGCTCGTTGTCCCGCTACTACGTTTCTTATCTTCCTCTTTCTTCCACTTCATGCGACGGTTTTGGAACCAGATTTTGATGTGTCTCTCAGTCAAGTTGAGCATCACTGCCAGCTCCACCCGGCGAGGCCGGGAGATGTATTTGTTAAATAAGAATTCCTTCTCCAGCTCCAGGAGCTGGGCCCGAGTGTAGGCTGTCCGGGTCCTCTTATTCTCCTCCGGTTCTGCTGCGTATGCACCTCCTGTGGGCAACACCGTCGGTTAGTGAGGTCCCCCTGGACCCCATGAAGCTCAAATAGTTTGTTTCCAGGCCAAGAACAGCCCTCCTACTGATCGCAACTGTTTAGTCCAGCTGCAGCCCCATGCTTCAGAGACCCACTGTGGTTGAACCCTTTCTCTCTAGTCATAGCTGTGCGGGTTTTCACCCCGATATCACGATATCACGCTTGGATCTAACAACCCATGGTTTCAAAATTAACTGATGTTAAGATGGCTAAAATGAAAATAATAGAAAGTTGATTGACTTCATTCTACTAAGGATATGCCTTAAATGCAGGATTTTAAACAAACGTTCTGACATTGACCCAGTTCAGTTCTTGTCCTCATAGGGATGAAATATATATATGTATGTATATATATATCCATATATCTCCATATATATATCCATATATATATCCGAGAAATATTTCTAGACTAAACTTTTACTATATATAATGCCAAGTTTCCTCTTTATTAAAACAATGCTAAACTCGACATGTTAACTTATTTTATCCGTGGCGAGGTCTTTAATTCTAGTGCTCAGGAGGCAGAGGCAGGGGGAGGCAGTCGGAGGTGAACTTGGTCTGCTAGCTAGTTTCAGGTCAGCAACAGCAACAAGTCTCAAAAAATAAATTTAAATGAACTTAATAGCTCACTAATAGATTTTGAAGAATTATGGTGGCCATATTTTGTTTATTTAAGTTAAATATGCCCATATTTAAGTTATGAGCCTATTTTGTTATATCTTTTAACATATACCATTTTATTGCTTTAAATATGTATTATTATTGTGTGTAAAATATGCTTGTGAGAGCGAGGCAGTGTGCGTGGTGTATGTGGAGGTGGGAGAACAACTTTAGGGAGTTGGTTCTCTCCTTTTATCTTAGGTTCTGTGGATTGAATTAAGGTCCTAAGACTTGAAATTCAACCCATGGAACATTGTTTTTGTTTTGGTTCATTTGTTTGCTTGTTTCAAACTGTCATCTCCCTGGGCCTGAATATTATTTTAATATAGTTATAATTAGTCACAACCGAGCGTTAATTGATACTGTAATTTCAGTTAGCCCTCCTCCTCTGAGGAGAAGAAATACTGTTTTCGGGAAAGGCCATACTTGGCAGGAGAAGACCACAAATGTTGCTGAGGCCAGATCCAACCTGAACCGAGAGCTACTCTGAGAAGGGATGGGTCACCAAAGGGCTTGTCCTCGCCTGCTCCAAACCCCGCATCTAAAGCAAGCAACAGACCCAAGTCACCAGGGAATCAGTGACACAAATCAGTATTTCCCAGTCCAGGTCCTCTCATCTCTGCAGAGCACTACTGCAATGGACTGTGGATGCTGCTTTGAGGGCTCTCCAGAAAGCTCAGTGGAAAAGCCTGGAGCAGACTTGATTCAGGACAGAGGAGAGAGACACTTTTCAAAGAGCTGAAGGGTGAATGAGTGTCTTGAGGGCAAGGGATTAATTCCCAGGATGGAGTCTGCTCCCTGATCTTCCCCCAGGTCATGAGGAGGCACTAGAACCTGAGCTTGAGGACCCTAGACCACTCTTTGGAAAGGCAGTTCTTGTCCCCAGGAACACCTCCAAACCACACAGGGCTTTCCTGGCCTAGGCAAGGAAAGATACTTCTCCTTAAAGAACTATTTTAAAATGACACCAATGGCGGGTTCTCCGGACTACCATTCTCAGCTGTCTACTTTGTCAAGTCCTGGAGAACAACTATAGGGACCTGCGGTCAGCTAGGGGAAGCCGGGGGTGGAAGTTAAAGTTGGACTCCGCTGGTGACGTATTCAGAGTCTCCCGATCTGACCCTTTCCTGGGACTCAGTAGAACTCGCCAGTGGGAATTATGAAGTTCTTTTAGGTCCAATGATTTACAAGCGGTTACTGCCATTAGCAGTCCCAGTCCTACTGTAAGCCCTTTGGTGATTAAGCACTTTCGGGGGTTGTGAACCCACTAAGCGCATGCAGGTGGGTTCGCTAAACCTTACAGCTCCTTCGGAAGTGGAGGCGGGCTGGTGCTCCTCGCAGGCTTCCAGCGGGAGACGAGGGGTAGTCTGCCGAGAGTCCCGCTTGCAGAGGATCGGAAAGGACCCGCAAAGGCTTCTGGTACCCGGATCTCAGTCAGAAAATGTCTCCAAAGCGTTCCCCAAATACAGCAAAAGCTTTCCGCTTCTCCTCAGATTTTACTCTCTGGCTTCTTTCCGCCCTAGCCCAGAGCAGGAGCAGATAGCCAGAAAGAATGGAACGGAGCCCCGAAAGAAGTAATCCTTGGCAAGAAACAAGGGACCAAGAGCCCCTATAAGTGGAGGTCTATCTTCGGGCAGCCCAATAGTCGGGTCTCAGCGCCCTTTGGTTTTGGCCTTGAGAGGCCTCTCTCTGCAGTGGTCTACCTGTGTCATCTGCTGGGACTTGGTCAGAGGTGGGAGCTCCCACCAAGAGTTTGGGCCGTTTTAAGTCAGGATTTTTGCCTCTGTGAGAAAATGAATTAGCTATAGGATCCGACCCCTACCACCCCGGATCTTGACGAGCCTGGCTAACCCCATACCCTCTTGGAGCTTTGCTTGACTGCTCCAGGGGTAGTGTCAGACCCGGCGCCGGAGGATCGACGTTGAGAATTATCAAGGGATGGCAACACCAGCTTCTTAACCCTTGGTTCCCGACAGTGGGTCGGAAGGCAAAAGAAAAAGCAGCGATTTGCAGTCCAGGTGTGACCAGAAGTGGTTGCAGACCGGAAGAGATAACATTGTGCAGCGGCGGGCACGGGCCCCACAAGAATTGGCTGCCAGCATCCGGCGGGGAAGGGACCTGGGGCTTGGTCTGCTTCGCCTGGACTGGAAGGAAGGACTTATCGCAAAGCAAGCGCCTAGGGCTAAGGAAACCCAGGGGGTCTCGCTTCTTTGGGCCGGACAGTAAGAAGGAGGTCCCTTCTTTTGCATATTTGCTTCCTGGGACACAGCTTGAGAGGACCCTTCAAACATTTTTGGTTGGTTCAAAAAGAATTGGCACCCTAGAGTCCTCTGCCAGCTGCCAGACTGCCGAGAGAGTGAGCCACCTGCCTTTTAGCTTTCCGGTGAGCACCTCACGGCGAGACAGACTCTCCATGTTCACCCCCCACTCTTTCTCCTTCTCCAGGACCTCGGCACCCTACCTTTCGCAGGCCTAGATGGGCGCAATTTTTCTTTCCCTTCCGGCTTTTCTCCTGCTCGATGCCCCTAGGAGCGCCCCCCGCCCTTTCCCGGTTTCTTTAGTAAAGCCATTAGGACAGGGCCGGGAAGTGAAGGGGCCTGGGGTTCCGGAAGGGATCCAGCCTAGGTCAGAGACATCTTGCTTAACTTGCTCGGGGGCCCTCGGTGCCCCGGAGTCCAGGTTCCTCGCTGCAGTTTTTGGATCCAGAGAGTTCGGGAGTTCTGAACCCGGCGAGGCTTCTTCTTTCTCCAGCGTGGGAGCCGGCTCCCAGGGTAAGAAAGGCTCAAGACACGCGCAAGGAGGGAGGCGTGCTGAGTGGAGAAGAGGCTGCCGAGATGAGTGGATTTGCTGGTTTCCTTAGAGTTTGTTCTAAGCCTGCGTTATCCCTGCGGAGAGCAGAGGAACTTGGGGAAAAGGCCTGGGGGAGCGCTTAAAGATCGTAGCAGCCAAGTCCAGACTACGGGAAGAGAAAGGGAGAAAGAGCCAGGCTTACCTGCCCACTGGCTTTTCCACGCGTGAGCTTTGGTGGATTTCATCCACGGGAAAGGGAGATGAACGCGGCTGGGCTCTTCCAGGACCCCAGTCTCGGTTCCATTCGGGAAAGGTCCGGGAGGTGGATGGGCGAGCCCGAGCTGAGCTGGGAGGTGGTGGTGGAGGTGCGCGCCAGCCGGGTCATCGGCGAGCGGGGGCACTTCGTATGGGGAGATGTCCGGGGGACTTCCCTGTTCCAGCGTTCCCAGCGAGCCTGCAAACTGGGGTGGCGGCGGAGGTGGGGGCTGGCGGCCCATGTACAGGCACGCAGGGGGGTTAGCACTGAACTCTGGCACCGGGCCCCTCTGGAATGCGCACGGGTCCTTGTAGAGCTGTGTGGCCGCGTAGTACTGCTCCTCACTATTCATGGTGGCAGCCGGCACTTCGGGGCCGGCAGCCCGGGGTAGGGAGCTACAAGCCAGGCCTTAGGCGCTGGGCAGCTCACGGACTCTCAGCGCCACCCCAGATCGCTTTGACAGTTCTCCACTGCTCTCCCGGGGAACCACAGGCTGGCGAGGGACAGACAAGCCGGTCGCGGTGCCATAGGCTCTGAGACACCCCACGTGGTTCAGCCTGGGGCCACCATTGGCCTGGCCCACTGCCTTAAGAAGGAGGCCGAGGCCCCGCGAACACCAGCAATTTTCTCTCTCAGTCGGCTGATCCCTCCTGTCGGCTGCTGCGGAGCTCTCCAAACCGGGGAGCGCAAAAATATCAGAACCTTTACTCCGTTACAAAACCGCTCCCAGTGAACTTAAAAAAAAAAAAAAGTTTACATCTCCTCTCCCCCCCCCGCTTCCTGTGTTTTTTTTTGTTTGTTTTGTTTTGTTTTTGTTTTTTAAAGACCGGGGCAGGGGTCTAATTTTTGTAGCCCTGGCTAGCCTGCAAATCAAGATATAGTCCAGGCTGGCTTCAAACTCCCTCGCAAACCTTCGTCCTCCTCCTGCCCAGTTCTGGGGTTGCAGGTGTAAGGCATCACGCCTGACGTTTAATTTTTTTTGTCTTTTCATAATGCATGTAAATATCAGCTCAATAATAAAATTTGCAAAGCATTAGGGGGTGCAACTGTTGAAGAATACAGTTTTTGAGAAATGCTTGCAAAACCCAGCTCCGTGAGCCTGAAGCTGTTGTGTCTTTTTTGTTTTATTGCTCAAACTATCTCCTTATTTCGTTTTATTTGTATCTGTATTTGCGTTTCCCTATATTTCCGACTGTTGACTGTAGAAAAAAAAAACCACAGTGGCTTAAAATTTTTAAGTTAGAGGCTATTGTTATTAAATTTAATTTTAGGGACTGGAACCTGTTCCATTAACTCAGAACGGAGTTTCCCAAATGTGCTGAAGGCACAGGAAAATGTTGTCTTTGTGGTTGAGAGGTTGGGCAAGGGGCTGGCACGGGGTTTTCAGATCTCTGACATGCTGTGGAGTCTCTAGTGGAATCTATGCACAGAGAAAACCCATTTTATGTGTTGTTGAAACAGGGCAGGAAGCTGGGCAAGGAGAAGAGTTGGGCTTAGGAAAACGAGATTAAAACACCGAATATATACTCTAGATACTGGGGAGGAAGGGTGCACTGTCCTTTAAGTTAGTTACTTCAATTCGGGTGTGTTGTTGCCTGTTGTGTGAACTAACTCCTAGTGGTCACTGTGCTTATTGTCTGGAGCTGACATTACCGAGGCTGCTGACTCCTCAGTTTCTTGGTCTGCCTCTGACCTGGTCCTCCAAGGACACTGGAAGATCTTGAAGAATTTGGACCTCTTTGCACCTTTGCAGAGAACGTCTGTAAATGAAGGCCGGAGGCAACCAAGAAGAAATAAATCAGTATAGCCAGACTCCTGCTCAGCCAAACTCTACACTCAGATCTAGACCTTTTCAAAGTTTTAATAATTTTTTTTCCTAGTGGAAAATATGTTTTAAGTGCACCCAGATGGGGTAAACATTCCATCAGATATTGGGCGCCAAAAAAAAAAAAAAAAAAAAAAAAAAAAGAAAGAAAGAAAGAAAGGAGTTTTATACTCTGAAAATTCTTTCCCTCCTAGGATCACCGAGGGAACTCAGGACAGAGGGGAGACTCTCAGATTTCTTCAGGGAAAAGGGCCACCTGTGGCTGTCTAGGATGCCTGGGAGTGAAAGGCCCGGGCGCCCGCGCACCTAATCTCTACAGGCGGGCCTCAATGAGTCCATTGTTCAGGGTGGCCGCCAGGGACTCTATGCTATCTCCTGGGCCGCGAGTGGCCACATCGATCGGAAAGACAGGACCTGAGGGGGGCTGGCGCGGCTGCAGGGTGTTGACCCTCACAGATAATCTGCCTAGTGGCCACGGGTTGACTTGGTGACGCGGTTATGAGCGGGCTGGCTTCGGGCTTGGGACAAAGATAGGCACCTTTCCTCAGAGTTCCTCCCCTCACCTGGTCACCCCCTTAGAGCTAGACCCCTGCTGTTCCCTTCTGGCAACCCTGCATCCCCACCCCCACGCAACCTGCCTAACCCACACCCCCAGGGTGTTTGCTTAGCACTTCTGGTCTAATTGCGTGCATTTTGGTAAATTGGCTTCCATCTCGATGCTTCATTTATTCCCATTTAATATTTCTGCTGGGCTTTGCAAAAAGAAAAGTGTTTCTCAGCAGAAAAACAAACTCGCTGCCTTTCACAGGAAACAAATAAGTAAATTCTCCCAGGGCTGAGCGAAAACTTGAGGGGACGATTTCCCACCGTGTGTGTGTGTGTGTGTGTGTGTGTGTGCGTGTGTGTGTGTGTGTGTGTGTGTGTGTGATGTCTACACAGAGGCGCGTTCTTTGATTTCAGAATTAATGTTTTCTGCCATCTCCTTCCTTTACCGAGATTTAGGAAACAAAGATCCAACAGTATTTAGTACACTTTTAGAGAGGCCAAAGTCACCCGGAGCTTTCGATTTGGCTAATGGTTACAAACGGTGGAACCCTGCGGGTCTTTCTCTGACTCTCTGGCTCCGGGCACCATCAGGTGGCCAAATCCATTACAGGTGATACGCATTTCCGCTCTGAATCCAGGCTGCCTGTGCCCTCCTCTGCCTCCAGCAGGCCTCGTAGATACCCTGCCATTAGGCAAGAGCACTTCCCGAGCCATTTAACAACAGCCCTTATGGATAAACAAACAAGACAGGCTGTAAACCAATTATACTGTGGACAGTGAAAAAGTCTTTTATTAGCAGGACGTCCTGATAGTCGTCCCTGATACTGGAGGCACCCTGCCTCCTCTCTTCTTCCTTCTGCGTTTGCTGAGACTCTGTTCCAGCCCTGGCCTGGTTTTGCAGGCACACCAGAGGCTGGATTGGGTTAGATGGTAGGAATTAAGCCATGGTATCTCAGTGTGTGTGTGTGTGTGTGTGTGTGTGTGTGTGTGTGTGTGTGTGTGTGTGTGTGTGTGTGTGTGTGTGTGTGTGTAGGGAAGGATTCTCAGTTGCCAGCAAAGATAGGTTTACATGAACTTTAATTTTTTAATGAACTTTAATTTTTAAGACCATATTCATTTCAAAATTATTTTACTATTAAAAATGAAAGGAAATTGTGCCCTGATGCCCTGAGTTGAGAAAACCCAGGGAAGTGAACAATGTATATTTAATAAGAGTACTGAGTTCTTAACTGGTTTTTTCCTTCTTGCTTATGACAGCATGAATGTTAGTGGCCGTGGAAGCACGCCTAGAAAATTTTGCTCAGGGACTCAATCCAGATTCAGAATCTGAGTTACAGCAGGGAGGGGGACCTGGGAGTTAGGATGGTGTGTTCAGTTGCTTTCTAGGGCAGAGCAATTCTAGTGTCAAAAGCAGAAAGTTGAAATGACTTTCCAGATAATTTCAGCACCTAAACCCCATCATCTCTACAATCAAATTGTTTTAGTTTTATTAGGGTTTCCATTGCTGTGATAAAATACCATGACCAAAAACCACTTGGGAAGGAAAGGGTTTATTCCAGGTTAAAACTATCAGGCCACACTCACAGAGGAACACTGCTTACTGGCTTGGTCCTCACTGTTTACTCAGCCTGCTTTCTTAAAGCACCCAGGGCCACCAGCCCAGAGGTGGTATTGCCCACAACTGCCAATCAAAAAAGTGCACCACAGGGGTTGGGGATTTGGCTCAGTGGTAGAGCGCTTGCCTAGCAAGCTCAAGGCCCTGGGTTCGGTCCCCAGCTCCCAGAAAAAAAGAAAAAGTGCACCACAGACTTGTCTGGAGACCTATCTGGCGGGGCATTTTCTCAATTGCAATGCCCTTCTCCCAAATGGGTCCAGCTTGTGTCTCCTTGACACAAACTAGCCAGCATATCTGTACAGCTTAAAAATGTAGGGCCCGCCCAGGATGCTCTTACAATGTATCCTACTTTCTTGCTTGAGTGTGAGGATTGAAGCAAGGGCAGGGGGCTCTGGAGGTCCCGAATTGCCTACATGCTTGCTCCTCAGGATGGAGCCAATGGTGACCCCTTTTAGGTTGCATCCTCTGTGCCCTTCAATTCACTTCAAGGTCAGCTGCCGTGCAGCCTGCCCCAGTCTCTATGGCCTCCTCTGGAACTTGCACACGTATCCCTCTAGCCTGAGTCCACCCGAGCTCTGTTTTCAACCTAGATGTGCAGCGTCCAATCGTCCCTGCCTCGCTCGCGCCATTCTGTTCTGTGTCCTCTACAGCAAGCTTCTAGCAACATCTCCCCTCTGCCTCTGTGTCCTCCCCATGCTCCTCTCTGTGTCCCGCTCTTGGGGACTCCTCTTTTCTTCCAAGTTTCTGCTGTGTTCCGTACTTCCAGACCCTTCCTGCTGTCTCCTTTAACCGCCTATATTTTGAATGGTTTATTGGCTTCAATGTTATTTATTGATTAAATGCCTATAGAACACCTACTGTGTGCTTCTTTTGGGGGAGTCAAACTCAGTGGTGGAGATGTATTTGGGGGCTGAAGAGACAGCTCGGCAGTTACTTAGTTTTATACACATGAGTGTTTTGCCTGCATTTATGTGTACTGTGTGTGCATCTGCTGTTGGAGGTTGGAAGAAGGGTCAACTCCTTTGGAACTGGAGCTGTGGTTGTTTGTGGGCCATCGTATGGGTGCTGGGAATTGAACCTGGATCCTGTGTAAGTGCTCTAACCACTGAGATACCATCTCTCAAGACCCTGATGGGCCTTTAGACTCTAATCTGTCTGCCAGGACAGTATCCTAGCTTATTATAGATGCTTAACTATATATTTAGATTAGCTCTTATACGTTGAAGGCTGGCCTTGAACTCACTAGGTAGCTGAGATTACCCTTGAACCACTGGACTTTCTGCCTGTCCCTCAAGAGACCTGGAGTTGTACTCGTGTGTCAGTATCTCACTTTTTTTTTTCTTTTTTTTTGGTTCTTTTTTTTCCGGAGCTGGGGACCGAACCCAGGGCCTTGCGCTTCCTAGGCAAGCACTCTACCACTGAGCTAAATCCCCAACCCCTGTATCCTCACTTTTTAGGTTAGCTTTTTCCTTTTTTCTTTTTGTGATGGAGATCAAAATCAGGGTCTGCGAAGCAGGTGCTTACCGCTGAGATACATCACCAGCCCTGGGAATCTGCATTTTGCCTTACACATTCATTCATAGGCATGCTATGCATCAAGAGTGAGAGCAAGGGGCTGGAGAGCACTGACTGCTCTTCCAGAGGTCCTGAGTTCAGTTCCCAGCAACCACATCACATGGTGGTTCACAATCATCTGTAATGGGATCCGACGCCCCATTGTGGTGTCTGCTCCGTCTGAAGACAGCTACAGTGTCCTCACACACACTGAAAAAAAAGAAAAAGAAAAAAGAAGGAACAACAGACACTTCGAGTCAGTGTCACTTAAATGATTAGAACATATTCTCCATCGTGACGTTGTAATGAAGTTGGGATAACGCCTCACTCAGTGGAAGCAGATGTCCAAGAGATGTCTTTCGAATCTGCACGGACAACACACCTACAAATCCCAACACTTCACAGTGGCTTATAAACCCCCAACCCTGACATAGATCATCTGTTGATTCCCCTCCTCCCCCAAGTCGTTATTTCTGCACGTAGCTAAGGATTTGGGAAGGGTTATTGGCTCTGCTCATGCTCCCTGCTTCCTTTTTATAAACAGGGCTACTCTCCCTTGGATGCTAATGCTCTCCCTGGTGGGCTCAGGGAAGTCAAGTGCAGAGCATCTCACACACAAGTACAATTAAAGCCAGGCCATAAAACCCAGGTATATTGATTCATCTCCAGGCAGGACCATTAACGTGGGCCTTAATGCAACACTCTCTCTAGTCTAACTGTGACCAAACAGCTTCCTTGAAAGGTAAATGAATTTTATATAATTTGTTAGCTAATTCCACTTAATTCTGCCCACATGAGCATGTGATAAGGGAATGTTAAACTGGTTAACAACATCAGGCTGACAGGGGAGTCCAGGAGGAGCCAGCATTCGCTTTCCAAGTGCTGGGGCCCAACGCTGCTGAGAAAGCCAGATGACTAAGAGCGCTTATTTACTTTCTGTTCTCCCACTCCTGAGTAAAGGGCACCGAGGAAACTCAGGGCTCCATCTGTCACTGACCAGCTAAAGACACAACAAGGAGCCTTTTTTTTTTTTTTTTAAACAAAAATCATTCCTAGTTGACAAAACTTCCCTTGGACTTCAGGGAATCAGGAAGAGTAGAAAAAATAATAATAATAGAATCAATAACAACTCTGTTATCTAGTAACTTAAACAGCCTATGCCTGCTGGGATGGCAGAACAGGATTTCTTATCTAGCAAACAGGAGAACTCTCTAGATAGTAAGTCATTTTCTACAAAATGTTTCTAAGCAGTTCGGTTCTGAGAGAAAGTGTCTAAAGTGGGAACAGGTCAGAGTCTCACCCCGTGACCTTATTAATTTAAGCCATGGGAAATAATTTGTTCGTTTAAAACCAAATAGATACTATGTATTCTTTTTATTAAAAAATATAATAGCAAAAATAATAATAGCACGTTAATGTTGTGTAGTCGTTTAAACAGCGAAAACGGGAAAACAAGAATTCTCAATAAATGTCTGATTTAACTAGATATTTCAACCACAGGCTAACCCTGGATCCTGACTGTGTTGTGGGGCTTAGTACTTGCCCTGTGCTGTGTGCTCCCGAGTTTTGACAAAGGCATCGGAGCCTCCAGATTCAAGACATTTACTCCCAATAACAATGAACCCGAGAAGCATCAGAGAGTGGTGTGCACCACAACATACGATCTCAGTACGCCCGAGAAAGTAGACCTCTTTAATACCAGAGAAAAACAAGCAAAGTATCAAAGACTGGCTCGGCTTGATTAGAACAGTCCAGATTTATCTACTTCTTCTAAAAATACCCATTTATTTACTTAATGTGTATGTATGCATGCATGTGCATGTGCGTTAACTCAAGCGTGGATCACATGCGTGTGGGGAACTCCACAGGACATGAGAGGGTATCAGATCCCCTGGAACTGGAGTTACAAACCAGTTGTGTGCTCTTCTGTGGGTGCTGGGACCTGAACCTAGGTCTTCCGCAAGAGCAGCCAGGATTCTTAATTACTGAGCTATCGGTATCGCTCCAGTTCTCTCTCTATTTCTTTGCATGCAAATACTGATACTTTTAGTTCAAGGCTCGTGAAATATGGTATGTTTTCAAGTGCTTCTCTCTTCCTCAGTACGGGTGTCTTTAACTAGATGGTTCACACCCACCGGAGAGATTGTTGTGTCTCCTTAAAGGAGAAATGGAAGCTGAAGGGTTGCAGACCAAGCCTGCCCCTCCTGCTGAGTTCACAGCCAACTTGATCACTTGCACACTGCGCTTTTAGTACCTACTCTGTCACTTCGCGTTTACAATCCTGGTAGAATTCCATACAGGGTCTCCTCTCATCTCATACAGGGTCTCCACGCATCTCTCACAGTATTCGGGTCTACCCATGACCACAGACCTAACTTTCCTCTGGTTTCCTTGGGAAAGAGACGCTGTGGACCTGCAATTCATTTGAGGGGAAGAAATCTTTTCTTTTTACTCGGGCTTCATTGTAAAATGCAATTAATCAATGCTGTCTGCTGCGTTTGCAGACTCATTTGTTAGCCCCTGCCAAGCCGTCTCATTCGAACCTCCAGGTCTCTGAAAGCTGGGGTTAGAGATTGCCGTGAATCCAGATAATCGGCCGTGTTTTCTTACCTTCCCAGCAGATTGGAACAGACGTTAACAAAAAGGTAAACAGAAGCCTCTAACCGCCGCCCCCTCCCCGTGGTGCCCTTAGTAATCTACCTCTTGGCCCCGTAGTTACACAGAATTTATATTTTCCGCAAGAAAATGGACTGACACTATTTACCTTTTTGTGTTTATCCAGCCAGTAGCCAAATTTAAATAGATTACCTAGAGAGATCGGCTAGAAAAAGTATTGGAAAGTGAGTTCTGCTCCCCCCCCAACCCCTTCTGTGTTTCCTTATGAACCCTATTCTATACTGCAGGGCCATTTTTAAAAGAAAATACCAGAGCTGTCGAGACAGCTCTCAGCTCAGTGGTTAAGAGCGCTTGCAGCTCCTGCAGAGGACCCGGATTCTAGGCTCACGACCACCTGTAACTCCCTCTCTTTCTGCACAGACACCAGGCACTCCCGTGGTGCACAGACATACACTCTACACAGAAACTAAATCAGCCTAAAGGAAGAAAACACCAATCTGGTACCACGCAGTCACGATATTCTAGGACCCTTTTCCTCTGTCCTTCTGCGTTGGGTACAGAACTCGGAGGCTCGCTCGCTCGCTGCAGGTGCGTCGACTGCCGTATAAAACCCTCTGGTTCTCATTATCGTTTGTCCCGAGGAGAGAAGGTCAAAGTAGGGATTGTTTGTATATATTTCAGCTGAAGAAAACAAATTTTTTTTCTTGTGTCCGTGGTACTAAAGATTGAACTCAAGGGCTCCTGTACCCGAGGCAAGCCTTCTATCTATGTTATAGTCTCAACTGAGGACCCAGTTGAACCCACCATTTTTTTAGTCCTTCAGGTAAAAGGCGGTAGGGTGGTCTTAAAAGGAATCAATAGGCATTCTTTCTTCCTAGTCTTGCTCAAACTCTTTGTTTGTTTGTTTGTTTGTTTTTGAGACAGGTCCCTCTGCACAACCTGCATTGGACTGAAACTCACTATTTAGATAGGCTGGCCTTGAACTCACAGAAATCCACCTGCCTATGATTAAAGGGTATGCCACCACACCAGGGACTGTTTTCACTTTTCTAAAAAAACATGTACAAGAAAGTTGATTTTCTTCAACATCATCCCCTTATCCTCTTCTTCTTCCTCTTCCTCCTCCTCCTCCTCCTCCTCCTCCTCCTCTTCTTCTTCTTCTTCTTCTTCTTCTTCTTCTTCTTCTTCTTCTTCCTCTTCCTCCTCCTCCTCCTCCTTCTCCTCCTCCTCCCTCCTCCTCCTCCTCCTCCTCCTCCTCCTCCTCCTCCTCCTCCTCCTCCTCCTCCTCCTCCTCCTCCTCCTCCTCCTCCTCCTCCTCCTCCTTCTTCTTCTTCTTGCCAGTAGTGAGAACAGTAGAAGGCACTAGCTGGTGGCAACTAGATTTGTCCTGGTCTCTTGAGGCTAGCAGGTTACTGAGGTTCACAAATTCCTCCTTTCCTTTTACCCAGGACTAGTGAGTCCTCTGGGTTCTCTCTCATTTGATGGTCTGACAGGAAACCACTCTCTCCAACAGTCAGGGGAAGACTCTAGCTGGGCGGCTTGGACTCCGTAGCTCTTGAGATTGTCACAAGTGCTATGAATCACCTTTCCAAAAAGACACAGCCCTGTGTGGCACACGGCCTTCTTCAGGAGCATCCTGGAAGTGTGCAGCCCCTTCTGCCCATCCCATCCCAAAGCAAGGCTTGTCAGAGACCCATCTGTGACACTGCCCTTTGGTTTTGTTTTTCTCCTCCTGAGTTTTACAAACGTTACCCTCTTGTCAATATTCGCATCGGCTATTGTTTACTCGATTGGGTGATTGGCTGTGCATGCTGTGTCACAGGGCTTTCACACTGGCTTACCACTGCTCAAGAGTCCTGCCGTGGTATTACCCTTGCCAGCGAGGACAATAAATGTATGGAAGTTCAAACGGTTCATTCGGAAGAAATTGCAATTCTAAGATTAATTAGAAATTCATGGGCTTAAAGTGCACTGGGCTGTGACGTAGATCTGTTGCATAAATGGTCATTTGGAATAACATCACTCCTTCCTTCCTTCTCACTGTGTAGCTATCTGCTTCATGCCCAGGCACTGTGATAGGCTCTGGAGACATAGCAGCATCAGATACAATTCCTTATCTTGGAAACTTTAGAGTCTAGCAATGGGAGGAGAACACACACACACACACACACACACACACACACACAGAGAGAGAGAGAGAGAGAGAGAGAGAGAGAGAGAGAGAGAGAGAGAGAGAGAGAGAGAGAGAGAGAGAGAGAGAGAGAATACACTATACGCATAGATACAATGTAGCATCCTTGTCTCTGTCCTATTCTGGAAGCACTCGGGGAACTGTGCTGTGAGTTTCTATTCACTAGAAGTTTGACTTTGGACTTTAACTGACTCATGTTTCCAATATAGTTTTTTTTTCTTGAGACAGTTTCCCTGTAGCTCTATAGCTGGCCTAGAACTTGCTCTGTAAACCAGGCTGGCCTCAAACTCAGAGATCTGATTGCCTCGGCCTCTTGAGTGTTGGGATTAAAGATGTGTGCCGCCAAGCCTGGCTGTTCCCAACTTTTCATCTACTGAACAGCAGTGTGGCAAGTGGCTAAAACCTCAGGACTCTCAGGGCTGAACCTCAGCAGTTTAGCTGGGTGGCCGAACACAGCAGAAAGAGACTATAGGATTCAGAGACCTGTAGGAGTGGGAGACGGGACCGGTGGAGGCTGGCGCTGGCTCGGTCAGGATAGTGCTGGGCTATGCCCCTGGTGTCCCCTTGGCCTCCAGTGACCTACAGGCACAATTATGTTCATCTCACTGTTGAAGAAGCAGATGGTCCTCTGTGGCAATTTACTTGTCCCAGGTTAGAGGCTGCACAGCCGACCTGGTCATACTTCACCCAGAATCTGACTCTTAATCAGAATCGGTCTTTGAGCACCAACCTGCCCTGGATGTCTGGAGAGCTGGAAGAGAAAAACCAAGCAATGCTCAGAGAGAGCAGCACACACAGAGGGTCCGTCTAACGGTGAAACACAGCCTTCAGTCCTGTTCGTGTGTGCTGAGTGCGAGACGGAGGCAGGCAGTGTCATTCAAGGGCATTTGGAGAAGAGACCCGGAGGCCCGGGTGTTGTTAACTTATGGAAAGGGGAGTCTAAAAAGGACAAGATGGGTAAATTTTGGGGTGATATTTTACTTAGGTGGAAGGAAAGAGAGAGCCACGTGTGCATCCAGTCCATGAGCTGACACACAGGAGTGCGATTCTCCAGAAAAAGAGCCCTTGTGCTGTGATGATAAAGGTAGGCTTGGGGCAGTGAGATGGCTCAGGTCGTGCACAGTTCTGAGTAAAGAGGTGTCCTGTTTCACCTGCAAGCATGGTCCTGACATTCCTGCCTCCTGCTGGCCATCACAGGATTCCCGACTCCTGTCCCTCTGTCCCCTCGAGCAGCTCTGGAGTTGTCCTTTCCTTAAAACTGGCTCATCGGGGGATAGGTGTCCCTGGGTCGCCCTTCGCTTTGTCACATCTTCACGTGCACACTTTCTAGCCTTCCTACAACTCAGATTTCATAACTCAATTTTCTCCTACTGTCTAGAGGGTGGGGTCACGCTCTTTAGCAAACCCATGAAGCCCTTTGTTCGTGGGCGTTTACCTGTCAGGATGACTTTCATAAAAAGCTCTGCTCCCATCAGTGACTTTCCAAGTTGTCAATCAGGTGTCCGTTCTCAGCTTCTCCCAATACAGGTTCCCGTCTTACAGAGTCTCCGCCCACTATTTGGAGGGATCTCATAAGTCTAAAGGCCACGCCTCCTCAGGTCTATGTCCTTGGTGTTTAATATGAAAATAGAATAGAAGTGGGAATCTGGTTTCATTGAAGACTCAGTTTGTCCTGTTATGTTTTTCTGACAACTGTCTTGTGAGGGGACATTTTGCTGAAGCAAACGTGTGAGAGGATGCTTTGCTCAGAACAGACATGTAGTGTTTTTCTGGAAGCTTCTGGTGTAAGAGCATGTGATGTTTTGCTGAAATGGACGCTGGAGAGGACATCTGATGCTCAGAAAGAGGTATAACCCAACAGACAGCGGAGGACGCTCGGCATTGGTTCACCTTGTTGGTCTTCACTGACAACATTCTGGCATTAGTTCAACTTGCTTTCTTTGCTGATCTTCACTTGTTGTGACTTTGTAGAGAGCGATGTACCAATGTGTTGTAAAAGGTAATTAATAAATCCCAGCGCCGGGTTCCTTCCTGCCTTTGACCATTTACATTCCCGAATAAAAGACACACATACAGCCTTATGCTTTACGCAGCACAATAGCTGGGCAGCTGCCTGCCCTCCATGCTGTTAGAATCGACTTTCCTATCCATAACCCAAGTTATTACTTACCAAGTTCCATCTGGGCTGTTCTTAGCTCCAATTGGCCAGCCAACATGGCGCGTTTTATGACTCAGCTAACCCATAGTGGCTCCTTTCTCCTCTCCAGCCCACTCTTCCTGCAGGTGGCTCTTCCTGCTCCTCTCAGTGGCCTCTAGCCTAGGAACCTAAACCCCGCCTATTTCTCTTCTCCCCAGCTATTGGCTGCTGGCATATTTATTTACCAATCAGAATTAACTGGGGTCAGGTTCCCAGGAGCTACTTGCAGACTCCAGATCTTGGAGGCCAGCACTTAGCATTACAAAAGACAACAAAAGACAAAATCTCAACACCAGAGAGCTTCCAGTGGTGTTCCAGCTGCTTCTTGTGGCTTAGGTGGGCTCCTGCCAATCAGCAGAGCCTTGCAGTTTCTTCTGGATCGAGCTTGCCGCTGATTCATGCTTGGTGTGTTGCTAGTGAACTAGGCTCGCAAACGAAGACTGGAATCCCCCTAAGGAACTATTTCTAAACAGGTCCACGGCCCCCTTTTCTTATTAGCCATTTTCTTCAACTACCTTTGGTCGGTGGGCAATATGGGAGGTTGAAGCATTTAAGAACCCTTATTATAAGGGGTTGGGGATTTGGCTCAGTGGTAGAGCGCTTGCCTAGGAAGCACAAGGTCCTGGGTTCGGTCCCCAGCCCCGGGGGAAAAAAAAAAAGAACCCTTATTATAGTAGGCTTTGAAAAATCTAAGCCTGCACAGAGTACTCAATATTGAGAGCACGTGATCACCAGATGATGGGGCTGGAGTGGTGGCTCAGTGGTTAAGAACACTCATTGACTGCTCTTCCAGAGGTCCTGAGTTCAATTCCCAGCAGCCAAATGGTGGCTCACAACCATCTGTAATGGAATCCGACATCCTCTCAAGACAGCGACAGTGTATTTACATAAAAAACAAACAAACAAATCTAAAAAAAAAAAAAAACCCACCACAGACGTTTATGGAGTATCTTTTCCTCCCTCTTTTGACCTCCCTAACTCTCTTTCTTTTTTTTTTTTTTTTTTTTTTTTTTTTTTCTTAATGGGTCAAAGGGTGTTTGCCTACCACTGTGTATCTGCACCCTCTTTCTTTCTTTAAATTGATTTTTTTTTCTTAATGAGTCAAAGTCAGTGCCATGTGTATCTGCACCCCGTGTGTGCAGTGCCAAAAGGCCAGAAGGGCGTTAGAACTCTTGGGACTGGATTTGCAGACAGTGGGGACCAACCACGTTTACACTAGGAACCATTCAGGATCCTCTGCAAGAGCAGCCGGTACTCTTTTTTTTTTTTTTCCCGGAGCTGGGGACCGAACCCAGGGCCTTGTGCTTCCTAGGCAAGTGCTCTACCACTGAGCTAAATCCCCAACCCCGCAGCTGGTACTCTTAACCACTGAGCAACCCAACCCCGCAGCTGGTACTCTTAACCACTGAGCAACCTCTCCAGCTTCTTCCTTCTCTTTGGCATGGGTAACTTCAGTGCCAGGCGCTGTAGCGCTGAATACCGGGGTGTAGAGATGAACTGGATACAGTTACTGCTGTTAGTTACTTATAAGTGCTCCAGAAAGTTCTCCTGAAAACAGACCTTTTATTTATGTTTGTTAATTTCTCCTTATACATTTTTTTCAGCTACCCAGAAGAGTACTAGACTGTGAGGCTGGAAGGGATTTGAAGGTTTAGGGTTTGCAGTGGGGTGGTGGGGTGGTGAGCAGTGAGAATCAGGGAGCCCATTTCCTGGGGATTGATTTTCGTGCCTCCCCACCCAGCACTGTTCCCTTAACAGAGATGGTTAATAATTAATTTTTGTGAGAAAGTAAAGTTTTCCCAGTCTTTTCAAAGCAGTCTGAGCACAAAGCAGGCTGAACTCACTAGGCCTTCAGAGTACAGACCTTGCCTCTTTCTGAGACTTGCCTGAATCTGTGCATGGTCTCCACCTTAGACCATGGCCAGCAATGATATCCTCCTCCTCCTCCTCCTCCCCCTCCTTCCCCTCCTCCTCCTCCTCCCCTTCCTTCCCTCCTTCTCCTTCCCCTCTTCCTCCTCCTCCCCCTCCTCCTCCTTCTTCTCCTCCTCCTTGTCCCCCTCCTCCCCATCCCTCCTTCTCCCCCTTTTCCTCCTCCCCCCACCCCTCCTCCTCGTCCCCTCCTCCCAGTCCCCCTCCTCCCCCCTCCTCCTCCTTCCTCCCCATCCCTCCTTCTCCCCCTCTTCCTCCTCCTCCTCCCTCTCCATTTTCTTCTTCTTCTGTCTCTAGTTCTCCAAGGTTTCTTCTTTGGCTCTAAAGCACCTCCTTTGGGCATCTTCTTCCTTGAATGTTCGTTTGTTTTGCTATGTATGTGCTATTTAGATACAGATGCCCTCAGAGGCCCGAAAAAGACATTGGATGCCCTGGAGCCAGAGTTGCAGGTGGTTTTAGCTCAGTCAGGTGCCAGGAACCAAACTTGGGTCTCTTGTAGGAACTCCAAATGCTCTTAACCATTGAGCCATCTCCAGTCCCTAGAAGTAAGTCAGCAGTCACTCACTCACACACACACACACACACACACACACACACACACACACACACAACTTGATAAGGAACTACTACCATTTTTTAAATAGGTATTTTAGCAAAGTAATAAAAGGGGCAAATTAAAATTATAAAAGTAAAAACAAGGGGTTGGGGATTTAGCTCAGTGGTAGAGCACTTGCCCTAGCAAGCGCAAGGCCCTGGGTTGGTCCCCAGCTCGAAAAAAGAAAAAAAAAGTAAAAACAAAATAAAAAAAAACCCTACTGAGGGGCTGGAGAGCGGCTCAGCATTTAAGAGCACTGACTGCTCTTCCAGAGGTCCTGAGTTCGAGTCCTAGCAACCACATGTACTCATATACATAAAATAAATAAATCTTTAAAAATCATTAAAAAAAAAAAAGTTCTATTGATCTAGCTCCAGAATACTGCAGGGCAATAGAAGATGGAGTTGGTCAACAAAAAAGAGACGGGTGGGGTGTCCATCACCTGAACAACAGAGAGAATATGCTGTAAGAATAGACCGAGTTTCAGGGATCTATGAGCCATCCTCAGGCTTCAAAGGAAAGGAGAAACAAGGTGGGCAAGCAGAGAGACTGAAGGAACTAATGCTAGTAAACTTCCCAGATATAAACAGATATAAACCTGTAGACATAAGCCTGTAGATACAAGAGGCTGACGAATGCCAGCTAAGCCAGGATCCATGCTAAGACTCACACAGTTTTCTAAGATCCCAGGACACAGAGATTAGCCTGAATCCAGACAGAAGAAGACCATCACCCCAGCAAACAGCAGCCTGGACCACAGTGGACTCCTCTGAGACATCCTGGCCAAGTCCAGAGAATCATGGATCTGTCTGATGACTTTATCTTTCAGAGATGTGTAGGAACCTTCAGGTGAAGGAACACTGCAGCAGTGAGCACTGAGCAGTCGCAGTGAGCAGTGAGCAGTGAGCACTGAGCAGTCAGCAGTCAACAGCAGCAGTAGCAACAGTGAGCAGTGAGCACTGAGCACTGAGCACTCAGCAGTGAACACTGAGCAGTGAGCAGTCAACAGTCAGCAGTAGTCAGCAGTGAGCAGTGAGCAGTGAGCAGTGAGCACTGAGCAGTCAGCAGTCAACAGTCAGCAGTAGTCAGCAGTGAGCAGTGAGCACAGCAGTCAACAGTCAGCAGTAGTCAGCAGTCACTGAGCAGTGAGCAGTCAGCAGTGAGCACTGAGCAGTCAGCAGTCAACAGTCAGCAGTAGTCAGCAGTGAGCAGTGAGCAGTGAGCAGTGAGCAGTCAGCAGTCAGCAGTCATCCATTAGGAGGATGTCTGAAGGAGGTGCCTCAGAAAGGAAACGGCAAAAGGAGGAATCTTTGAGAACTAAAGACAGAAGAAAAAGCGAGAGAGAGAAACGGTACTGTTTTTACAGTTCCTTGTTTTATTGTTTGTGTGTTCATGTGCGTGGATGTGCACATGCCACAGTACTTGTATGGTCAGAGGGAAATCTGCAGGAATCAGTTTTCTCTTTCCACAGTGTGGGATACAGGGAGGGAACTCAGGTCATCAGGCCTGCTGGTAGCAAGCACCCCTGCCCACTGAACCCTCTTGCCTTCCTCAAAGTGGTATTGTTTGGAAGTGGATAAGGTAAAGGGTTTCAAAAGAGGAGTGGGCCCAGCCCTTACTCAGACTGACAAAATGCTGGTGAGAAACAAAGTGGAAAATCGCCCTCTGTGGGAAGGGGTAGCCAGCAAAGCTCTGTGACTGCTTCACACAGAAACGTGCTTAAAACATTTTACATACGCCAAAAAGGAATCCTGAAAACATCAAGTATTTCCTAAAAAGGAAGGGGGAGAAGCATAATAAATAGGGAAAAATAATCAAACATTACTAACATGTTAATAAATACACCTGAATTATTTTAAAACTAATCAAAACACTCCAATTAGAAGGTACAGCTTGGCAGAGTGTATCAAAACAAACAAACAAATGAACAAAAAACAAAAAGCACACAAACAAAAACAGAACAAAACGAAAGTCCAAACAAAGAAACAAACAACCAGAGCTTGGGGGAAGACTCAGTGGTTAGAGCACTGGCTGTTCTTGCAAAGGACCTGGGCTCAGTTCCCAGCACCCACATTAGGCAGCTTGAAACTGTCTATAACTCCAGCTCTAGGGGAACTGATGCCTCTGGCCTCTGAGGGCACCTGTACTCTGTGTGTGTGTGTGTGTGTGTGTGTGTGTGTGTGTGTGTGTGTGTGTGTGTGTGTGTGTGTGTATGCATGACATAACCCTTTGAAAATATACAATTTATGGCAACTTAAGACATTTAAGACAGGGCTGTAGAGATGGCTCAGTAGTTAAGAGCACCGACTGCTCTTCCAGAGGTCCTGAGTTCAATTCCCAGCAACCACATGGTGGCTCACAACCATTTATAATGGAATCTGATGCCCTCTTCTGGTGTGTCTGAAGACAGCTACCGTGTACTCATATATAATAAATAAATAAATCTTTAAAAAACATTTAAGACAGAGGAATTCTATTTAAGACATCATTGTGATTCAAATTTAAGAGAAAAGAACACACCCATACTCTTGTAACTTTGCCATGAAATTCCTTACACTTTTTGGGACTCCCAACCAAAAGGTGGGGCCCCTTGACCTTGGACCAGAACTATGAGCCAGTCTGTGGCATTGAGATTCCTTTACACAACCCTCCCTCCTCTCCTCTCCCTCCCTCCCTCTCTTCCTCCCCTCCCTTTCCCTCCCCTCCCCTCCCCTCCCTCTCTTCCTCCCCTCCCTTTCCTTCCCTCCCCTCCCTCTCTTTGTATGAAATGTAGCTGTGAAAGCAGTTGGCTGTGAGCAGGAGGACAGAGGTGGGGACACACACTCCATTCTGACTGCCGTTACTGCATAACAATGATGCTTGATAAATATGTATTTTTATTTCATGTTGCATTTACTTATTTCTTGTGTGAGGAGATCGTGTGGAGGCCAGAGGACAACGTTTAGGAGGTTGCTCTCTTCTTTTTTTTTTTTTTCTTTCTTTCTTTTTTTTTCCGGAGCTGGGGACCGAACCCAGGGCCTTGCGCTCGCTAGGCAAGCGCTCTACCACTGAGCTAAATCCCCAACCCCTGCTTTCTTCTTTTACCATGCAGGACCCAGGGACTCTGTCAGGCTTGGTGCTGATCCATGATGCCACATTGTTGGCCCCCAAAATGTCTGTCTCAGTGTGTGTGTGCACGTGTGCAATTTAATTTAAAAGTTTACTTGAGATTTTGGAGTTCGTTTTATTTTTTTTAAAGATTTACTTATTATATATGAGTACAATGTCACTGTCTTCAGACACACCAGAAGAGGGAGGACATCGGATTCCATTACAGATGGTTGTGAGCCACCATGTGGTTGCTGGGAACTGAACTCAGGACCTCTGGAAGAGCAGTCAGTGCTCTTAACCACTGAGCCATCTCTCCAGCCCTTCTAGAGATTTTGGAATAAGTACACAATTTGTACCTGAGCCCTTCTCTCTTGGTATTGAAGAAACTAACCTGGACCCCTCTGAGCTCCTAGAGACTGAGCCTCTAACCAAGAATTATCCATGGATTGGCCCGTGGCCCTGGGCACACACGTAGCAGAGGGCTGCCTTGTCTGGCCCCAGTGGGAAACGATGATCCAGGGAAGAGGGATGCTGGTAAGGGTGAGGTAGGCAGGTGGGGGTGTGTGGGTAGGGGAGCACCCTCGAAGAGGTAGGGGAAGGGGGAGGATATGAAGAACTCGGGGAGGGGGGACCAGGAAGGGTGGGCGACATTTGGAATGTAAATAAATGAAATAATTTAATAAAATTAAAAAAAGAAAGAAACCGTTTGCCAATCAAAGTGCACTTGAGAAAGAAAATGACGGGTCAAAGCCTAGAGTGTGTAAGGTTTGAGTCCAGCATCAATAAATCCATAAACCTAAACATAAATGAATAAAGTGGGAGAGGGTAGAGTCTGGTCTGGCCACGGCAGGGGAATTACGGGTCTGACGGAGTCCAGCATATTTCTGAGTGTTGATTTTCACCGTGACAGAGAAGGAAGGATCTCCGCCTTGATGCCAGTCTGGTAATAGCTACACGGAGTCAGTGAATGACAGGTTCCTTACTGTGATACTGGGCCAGAGAACCCACGGGTCACGATTCATTTTCTAGGGCACTGTATCCCGGCTCAATGTAAAGACCCATTGGTGAGCCTCAATAGCTTACACTTTTCAAAAATGTGCTTTAATATTACTGTAAAGGTATTGGGATAGATCAAGATTGTCCTGGTAGTATGAGCCAATTTCACTTAGACTAGAGAGTTCTTTTCTCTTAATATCATAATAATGCTGTAGATTGCAAACAAAAGTCTTTTGTCTTTTATTTATTTTTTTTTTTGTTTTTTGTTTGTTTGGGTTTTTTGTTTTTGTTTTTGTTTTTGTTTTTTGTTTTTTTGTTTTTGAAGACAGAATTTCTCTGTGTAGCCCTGGCTGTCCTGGAACTCCCTCTGTACACCAGGCTGGCCTCAAACTCAGAGATCCTCCTGCTTCTGCCTCCCAAGTGCTGGGATTAAAGGTGTGAGCTATCACTGCCCGGTGTCTTTTGTCTTAAGTTGTCATGAATAGTGTATTTTCGAAAGGATTGTGTGGTGTATGCGGATATTTACTGTTTCTCTCTCACACACACACAGACACACACAGAGACACATACAGACACACACACACATGCACACACACATACACACACATACAGACACACACACATGCACACACACATACACGCACACAGACACACACACATGCACATACACACACACAGACAGACACACAGACACACACAGAGACACACACAGACAAACACACACACACATACACACGTAAGCAAAGAGAAGCGTGAAGCATGGGCAGTGGTCATGTGACAGACACACCTGTGTTGCCAGCAGGTGGGAGTCTGAAGCATGAGGACCATGAGATGGAAGATATAGCCTGAGCTACATGGAGTTGTGACTGAACTCCAGTTCTCTGAAGGAACGGGGTCTTAACCACTGAGCCATCCCTCTAGCCCCAAGTGGACAGCTTCCTGGTGTGTTATGAAGTCTTGGGTTGTTTTTTTTTTTTTTTCTTTTCTTTCTTGTCATTCCAATGACTTCTGGGACTGAGTATGAGGCACCTTGAGCCAGCAGGGATTTTTATCCTGCAAGTAACTTTCCCTTTGACCTAGAGGGATGCAGAGTTCATCTTTAGTCTCACAATCTTGACATTCTATAGGGATGTACCCAGCCGCGCGTTTCATTGACTTACTCACTTACAATTCAAATTGCATCTCCTGGACCTGCAAGATGGTTCATTGCGTCAAGAACTTGAAATCCAAGACTGATGATCTGGGCTCAGCCCCTTGGATGTGCGGTCTACAAAACAAGTTCCAGGACAGCCAGAGCTTATATTTTTGTATCAAAATGATAATAATAATAATAATAATAATAATAATAATAATAATAATAATTAATTGTCGAGGTTCAGGAATCACCACACAAACCACACAGACACCGATCTTAGTTAAGCCAGAATAGTTTATCGAATGCACAACCTAATACTGAACACTCAGGACCACAGCTCAGAATTCAGAGCTGAGTCACAGCATCAAACACTTCTCAGAGCAAGATTATAAAGGGGAAAAAAAAACCAAACCAAAACCCAAACCAAAACAAAAAAAAAAAAACAAAAAATCCACAGTGAGCTCACTAGCAGCTGCAGGAGTACTGCCCAATGGTCAGCTCTGACGCGATCCGTTTTAGACATAACAGTTCACACTGACCTTTGACTTGGTGGGTCCTATGAGAAGCTCTGTTGGAATTTCTTAGGGCCGACAAATCTCAGGACACACAGAACAGAACAACACAGAATATGTGATCAGCATGACCTTGCTCTGAGTCAAGCTATTTTCCTGTGTCAGCGACTGGCGGGCATGGAACGCAATGGCTACCGCTGTGCCGGGGGGAAGGTCAGACCACTCCCCGCCCCACCACACTAATGCTAATCATAAATTTAAAAACTCACCTGAAACCAGGTAAAAATCTTTTGAGGCACAGGCGGCACAAAGGGGGCTTGAAGAAAAGCAGAGAAGTGGTGTGTGCACCCAGAGAAATGTGCACAGGACTTGAAAATCCTCGCCTAGCCCTTCCATCTCCAGTGGACATCTGTAAAGCCAGGCTCCCATCCCAACCACAAGTGAATAAGGTCTTGCTTCTTCTATATGGTCCCCAAGGTCCCTTCATATACCACATTACAATATGCTAGACTACACTCTGTCTGTCCATCCATCCATCTATCTATCTATCTATCTGTCTGTCTGTCTGTCTGTCTGTCTATCTACCCTACCTATCTACCTACCTATCTATCTAATTTATGTGTGCACAAGTCTGTGTGTACTCCATGACACATGTCCTCCACCAGGTTGTGGTATGACCCAGGGATCAAACTCAGGTTGCCAGACTCGGAAACAAGCATTTTTACTTTCTCACCAGCTAGGTCCCCAGGTATCTTTCCCCGTGCCATTCCACTGAGGAGTGCTGGGGGGGGGGGCTATGGTGAGTAGTTTGTGTCCTGGAATAATAACAAAACTGAGTTCAAATCCTGGCTGTCCCGCTAGTTCTGGCCCCTTTGAAGTCTTTCTGCAAATCTGGTTTCTTGAAACGGAAAAATGGGATCAAAAACTAGTGTCCGACCCAAAGGCATTTCTTTCAGTATTAAGATCTTTAAAACCTATACAAGATAGTGTGTTTTTGCTCGTTGAAGCAGGGTCTCTCTGTTATGTAGGTCTGGCTGTTCTGGAACTTGCTTTATAGACTAAGCTGGCCATGAACTCCCAGAGACCCCCCTGCCTCTGCTTCCTGAGCACTGGGATTAGAGTTGTACACCACTACGACCGGCGCGATATATTATATTTTAGCATATGTCTAATATTCATGTGTGTGTGTGCACTGCCACCGTCTGAGCTTTTAATGGCCTTATTGCTTGAGTTACAGCGGCTTATAGGTAACTCCCAGCCTGCTTCCAGCCTGAAGGACTTCCCTGAAATGTCATCTGCTGCTTGCTCTATAGTCTGAGACCTCAGACTCCTTAGCTCCGAGATGTTCCTGGTACCCGGGTGTCTTGGCAGCTTCTCCTCTTCCACTTGGAATTCTCTCTTGCCTTTCGTGTGTCTCAAGCTTTAGTTTAGATTATTTCTTTTTTTTTTTCCGGAGCTGGGGACCGAACCCAGGGCCTTGCGCTTGCTAGGCAAGCGCTCTACCACTGAGTTAAATCCCCAACCCCGTTTAGATTATTTCTTAAGGAAGATTTATTTTTATTTTATGGGGATGAGTGTCTGTCTGTCGTCTGTCTATGCATCACACGCATGCAGTGCTCATGGAGACCAGAAGGGGGCGTCCCCTAGAACTGGAGTTACAGATGGTTATGAGCTGCCATGTGGGTGCTGGGAACTGAATTCGGGTCCTCTGAAAGAGCAGCCATCCTCTTAACTACTGAGCCATCTCTCCAGGGCCTTTAGCGCAGTCTTTAAAAACAGCTCACACGCCGTTCGTTCTCCCCTGACGTGGAGAGTGCCCTTGGGACCTGCAGAGTCTTAGTTCCTACCCAGTACTCACGGCACCTCTCATAATGGCACCTCTCCCATTGCCAGTTCCGCTTGCAAGGCAGGGCTGCCTCGGTCATCAGAGAAGAGCAAAGAGGGAATTTTCTGACTCAGCTAATCCGAGAGGAGGAGGCACGGGCACGCCTGGGCCCGAAGTGTCAGACGAGATCGGCAGCGCCTCAGTCTTTCCAGTCCACTTCCGATCCTTTATGTGTGTTCTCAATCCCTTCCTGATGCTATGGTGGAGAAAGGGACCTTGGTTGGTGTGTACAATAAGAATATGACCCCTCCAAGGTGTGGCTGAGGAGAAAGAAGGTTTTATTGTAGATATGAAGGAGAGTCATCTAGAAGAGTCTAGAACAGGGAAAGTGGTATAGACTAAACATGGCTGGCAGGGTGGACCAGGCCATGGGGAGGCGGAGGGGATCCAGAGAGGAGTTCCAAGGGGAGCATGGCGGAACTGGCGGAACTAGCCCAGTTATGTATGAATGAGAAGTGGGGAAGGGGAAGCCCGTGAGCTGGAGAAGTTTAGGGTAGGGGGCATGGACTCCGGAACAGGTATTTGCAAAGCTGAGAGAGCCCTGAGGTCAGCATCCGCTTTGGTATGCTAAGAGGCACCACAGATTGGTTCTGAGTTTCTTTTGGGCCTGACAGTTTGCTCAGTGCCATCTGGATAGCCGTGATCCAAACGTAAGATAAAGTTCCTACCTGCCTCTAACAGAAAAGGGCCTCTCTTTTCTTTCCTGTGCCTCATAGAGGCCAGAGGGATGGAAGGACCTTATTGTCCAGGAATGTATCATATGGCGTGTTAGTCTTCCGTTACCCTAACAAAATACTTGAAACAACCCGCTTACAAAGAGAAACGGTTTATTTTGGCTCATGGGCTTAAAGCATCTAGTTCTGATCAGGTGACCCACTGCTCCGACCTTTAGCTGGAATTCAGTGTGGCAACGGCAGAGAGTGCGAAACAGAGCTCATGTCATGGCCAGGCATCAATCATTCATGGCCTGGGTCTTATTGACCAAGGAGACTCCCTCCAGGGCCCCCTCGCCCTTGATACCTAAGGTCATGCACAAGACCCTTCCTCTTAAAAATCCACAGTACCTTCTAGAAACTTTAGCCTGGGGACCAAGCTTTTCATACAAAGGCCTTTGGTGACCTTCAAAATGCAAACAACTTGACTGGAATTGAAACCACTACAGACACACACACACCTGCTGTGCCTATGAGGGGCTTTCCAGAAAGGTGTAAGTGGAGAGAGAAGACCCGGTCCGAATATGAAAAGGTCCATCTCCACGGGGACAGGGGAACAGTCCTTGCTCTGCTTCCTGGCTCAGGATGCAGTGTGGACAGTTACTTCACTCTCCTGTTGCCAGCCCCTTCCACCATGACGGATTGCATCCTTAAAAACTGTCACAGTAAACCTTAGGCTGTCTCTGTCACAGCAACGAGACAAAACTGACCAGGCGAGCCATCCTCGGTGCTTCCAGCCCTCTGCTCTTAAGAAGAATCAGTGAGTATGGTGGGATGTCTGCGCTCCGGGGTTGGGGGCTGGGGAGGTGGGAGTGGGGCTCTCAGAGCAGGCCGAGGTACCCACCCTCAGGACACACAACCACAACGCCTATGATTAGACAGCACCACCTACGGAGAAAGCCACGCTGCAAACACAGTCAGACAGCTGCTCCCTCTCTGGGTGTTGTGGAAGAGTGGCTTTACGTCCTGCCGTAAAGCATTTCATAGGTGTAGGCGCTGGTGTAGGCGATTACGGAGGACACATTGGTGTTAATGCTGTTTAATTTGGGGAAAGAAACGTTTGAAGTAAAAAACAACAACAACAAAAGGGGGGGGGGAATTGTGCGGCTCATTTGTGAACGGATATTTCATCCAGACTTAGAAGTTAAAACGCAGGATGATCCTGAAAGGGGTTCGGGGAGTTTCAACTCCACCGGAAAGAATTAAAAATGTGCTTAAAGTACTTTGATGTTTCAACACCATAAATAGGAGCTTTTTTTTTTTTTAAAAGATTCATTTATTTATTCTAAAAAAGTACACAGATCTCATTACAGATGGTTGTAAGCCACCATGTGGTTGCTGGGATTTGAACTCAGGACCTCTGGAAGAGCAGTCAGTGATCTTAACCGCTGAGCCAACTCTCCAGCCTGTAAGGGGGAGCTTTAATTCTGACCGTATTTCACATTCAGGGGCGCAGGAGGAGACCTGTTTCGATCACACTGGAACTGTTCTGTTCTCGGTGGTTGATGGTTACCTGTAAGTCTGCATTGTAAGGGTGAGAGTCACACGACTTTGTAAATCCAAGTGTGCAATTGGATTTTTACTATTGTATTTCTTATGTTCTTCCAGTAACTGGTTTTTGCTTTAAATGCAAAGGAGTAAGTTGTAAGTTTTTAAATTATTTCAATAGAATTGAAGTCTTTTGCAGCAAAAGAAAGAAAAGAAAAGGAAAGAGAAAGAAAGGAAGAAAGGAAGAGGAAGAATGAAGGAGAAATCTGCTGAAAGGCTGGACTATTGTAGTTCGATGTCTCTTGCTCTCTGTTGTAACTCCTATAAGGAGGGATGTGCTTTCTCATAGAACCAGAAAAATGTCACGTGAAGGATTAGTTTAGACTTTCAAAGAAATCTCTGTGTGTGTGTGTGTGTGTGTGTGTGTGTGTGTGTGAGTGTGTGTGTGTGTCTATGTGTGTTTATATGTTCACGCACATGGGCACAAACGCCTGCGTTCTTGTGTGCCCTGCATACCTGCGTGTGCACATGCCTCTGTGTGTGTGCATTTGTGTATGTGTGTGCATTTGTGTGTATGTGTGCATGCACAGGTGTGTGTCCAGGGCGTGACTGTAGAAGTCAGAGGACAATTTGAGAGCGTCCGTTCTCTCATTCTACCATGATGGATCTGGAGATTGAATTTAGGCTCTGAGGCTTGGTGACGGGTGTCTTTACCCATTGAGCCATCTCACTGGCTTGTTTCCTGGCACTTTTATTGACAAAATGAATAACTCTATTGCCAAGTGCCAAAGCTGGGTTCAACTGGCTATTTTGTTTTTAAATCTTTCGTTTGCTTTGTTTTTCTATGCAGGGTTTCTCTGTGTAATCCTGGTTGTCCTAAAACTCCCTCTGTAGCCCAGGCTAGCCTCAGTCTCATACAGATCTGCCTGCCTCTGCCTGAACTAAATGAACTTCCTCCAGCATGGCTGCACCTCCTAAACGGTTTCAATCCCCCCACCCCACCCCCAAACACACACAGCGCCACCTACTGGGGACTAAGTGTTCTTTGTGAACCTATGTGGGGCATTTCTGTTTAAAGCACATTTGTCTTCTGGTCTGCTGTTGTTACATTTTTTTTTTTTTTTTTTTTTTGTTTTGTTTTGTTTTGTTTTTGTTTTTTTTCCGGGGCTGGGGACCAAACCTAGGACCTTGGTCCTGCTGTTGCCAAATTACATTTTGTTTTTGAGGCAGAGTCTTAAAAGATAGGGCCAGGTGTGGTGGCACATGCCTTTAATTCCAGCACTCAGGAGGCAGAGGCAGGTGGATCTCTGTGAGTTCAAGGTCAGCCTGGTCTACAGAGCAAGTTCAAAAACAACCAGGGCTACACAATGAGATGCTGTCTCAACAAACAAACACAAACTAAATGGCTCCACGGTTCTTGTCCAATGTAGATGAGAGATTTTTGAAAACATAATTTGATTCATTTATACTAGAGATTGAATTCAGGGTCTTAGCTTGTGTTAAACAAGCGAAGACAGAATCTAAACCTAGGAAAAACAGTAGAAACCATAAAGAAAATGATCAGGGGCCTGGTGAGAAGGCTCAGTGGTTAGAGCACTGGCTGCTTTTGCAAAGGACCCAGATCTGATTCCCAGCACCCATTTGATGGCTCACAGACATCTGTAACTCCAGTTCCAGGGGATCAGATACCCTCTTCTGGCCTCTGAGAGCATCAGCACATGCACAGTGCACAGACAAGCAGGCGAAACATCTGTGGTGGTTTGAATATGCTTGACCCAGGGAGTGGCACTATTTGGAGGGGTGGCCTTGTTGGAGTGGGTGTGACCTTGTTGGAGGAAGTGTGTCACTGTGGGTGTGGGCTTTAAGACCCTCATCCTAGCTGTCTGTCTGCCTTCAGAACAAGATGAAGACCTCTCAGCTCTTCCTGCACCATGCCTGCCCGGATGCTGCCATGCTTCCTGCCTTGATGATAATGGACTGAACCTCTGAACCTGTAAGCCAGCCCCAATTAAACGCTGTCCTTATAAGAGTTGCCTTGGTCATGGTGTCTGTTCACTGCAGTAAAACCCTAACTAAGATAACACCTATACACATAAAATAAAATTAGATTAATTTGAAAAAATGCTCATCTACACATTCCATTTCCAGGTAGCATTTCTTCTACAGCTTGTTACTAAAGAAAATTCTCAATTAATAGTTCTTTTTTTTTCCTTTTCTTTTTTTCGGAGCTGGGGACCAAACCCAGGGCCTTGCGCTTGCTAGGCAAGCGCTCTACCACTGAGCTAAATCCCCAACCCCTCAATTAACAGTTCTAATACGCTGAATAGCTCCAAAAACTCTTGGGTCATAAGACAAGCACATAACCAATGCCCCTAAAACCCACAGAGCTTTTTGCAAATGAATAAAATGGAGGCAAACATGATAACTGAACATTTAACTTTAGGGTTGAATAGAAAACGAAAAAGGAATCACATAAATTGTCACTCGGCATTGCGGGAAACATTGACTCTATTCTTAAAAAGATTTGTTTTTATGCGACCATGTGTGGTTATTTACTGTGTGTGTGCATTCCTTTAGAAGCCAAAGACGATGCTGAATTCACCCAGAGCTGTGAATACAGGTGTGGATGTTGGGACCTTCTCTTCTAACCAATGAGCCATCTCCTCGGTTCTCAAACTTAATTGTCCTTTTTAAAAAACATAGTTTACTGAGTACGTTGCAAGAGAGCATCTGGCTGGCAGTAGCTAGACACTCTGTATCTCCCCTTGACAGATGTTTAAAGGGATTTTAGGACTTAGTCTGATTGAAGATGTGCAGAAGTCCTTGTTTATTTCATAAATCGATACAACTTGTCTGTGGATGAATTTGACAATAGGTAACGTTAAAATCAGCATTTTTATTCTTATACTAAAATTTTTTTTCAGAAACATTTTCACTAAAAAGTTATTTATAGGCTGGAGAGTTGGCTCAGTGGTTAAGAGCACTGACTGCTCTTCCAGAGGTCCTGAGTTCAATTCCCAGCAACCACATGGTGGCTCACAACCATCTGTAATGGGGTCTGATGCCCTCTTCTGCTGTGTCTGAAGACAGTTATTTATTTTCAAGCATGTGAGTGCTGCCTGTATATATCTATGTGTACTGCATGTATGCCTGGTGTGCATGAAGGAAGAAGGCATTAGATCTCCTGAAGCTCGAGGGTTAAATGGTTCTGAGCTGCCATGCGGCTCCTGGGAATCAAACCTGAGTCCACTATCTCTCAACTCCCAGAGAGTGTTTTTAGTAACATAAGAGGTAATTTCAGGTAAGCAGGCGAGAAAGGGGTGAGGTTAAAACTTTAGATTTACAGCTGGGTGTGGTGGTGCACACCTTTGATCTCAGCACTCTGGAGGCAGAGGCAGGTGGATGTCTGTGAGTTCAAGGCCACCCTGGAACTAAACAGTGAGTTCCAGGACAGCCAGGGATACACGGTGGGACCCTGTGCCCAACAAACAAACAAAAACCAAAACAACAAATCAACCTTAAAAACCCAAAAAACACCAGAAGAGGGCATCAGATCTCATTACAGATGGCTGTGAGCCACCATGTGGTTGCTGGGATTTGAACTCAGGACCTCTGGAAGAGTAGTCAGTGCTCTTAACCACTAAGCCATCTCTCCAGCCCGACTTTACAAATTTTATTTTGTCTTTTTTTTTTTTCCTTCCCCAGAGCTAAGGATCGAACCCAGGGCCTTGTGCTTGCTAGGCATGTGCTCTATGACTGAGCTAAATCCCCAACCCTAAAAATAGACTTTAAAAATGTCAGAGGTGGGGCTGGGGATTTAGCTCAGTGGTAGAGCGCTTACCTAGGAAGCACAAGGCCCTGGTTCGTCCCCAACTCGAAAAAAAGAACCAAAAAAAAAAAAAAAAAAAAATGTCAGAGGAGCCTCCTCTAGGATGTGGCTGAGCTGAAACACGCAGGCGGGAGACTCTGCAGAATCCGCGGCCCTAAGCATCTGAGCGCGCTTCAAGTCTCCGATTAAATTTTAAAAATGGCCTCCAATAAAACTACATTGCAAAAAATGGGGAAAAAAACAGAATGGAAAGAGTAAAAGAGTTGAAGAGGCTGAGCCTGAAGAATTTGTGGTAGAAAAAGTACTGAACCGTCGAGTAGTGAACTATTTCGTGAAGTGGAAGGGGTTTACAGATGCCGATAATACTTGGGTACCAGGAGAAAATTTAGATTGTCCAGAATTAATTGAAGCACTTCTTCATTCTCGAAAAGCTGGTAAAGAAAAAGATGGTCCAAAAAGGAAATCTTTATCTGATAGTGAATCCGATGAGAGCAAATCGAAGAAGAGAGATGCTGCTGACAAGTAAAGGAGGCAAATATGAAGTGGCCTCAGATTGTTATTGCCTTCTTCTTTTTTTTTTTTTTTTTTTTTTTTTTCGGAGCTGGGGACCGAACCCAGGGCCTTGCGGTTGCTAGGCAAGTGCTCTACCACTGAGCCAAATCCCCAACCCCTTGTCATCGCCTTCTATGAGGACGGCTGACTTGGCATTCTTGTCCCGAAAGGAAGTACAATAATAGTTTGCATATATATACATACATATATATGTGTGTGTGTATATATATATATATATATATATATATATATATATATATGTATATATATGATCTGGATCTTGGGTTTTGAATTACTAGTGTGGAACAAATAGCATCCTGATGAAAATCAAGTCTGACATGCTAGTTTTGAAAGTATTGACAGTAGTTGGGAGATTTTTGGTTTTCGTTCTGCGTCAAAAGGCACTGACTCCTTTGAGCGAGTGAGAGCTCTCTGTAGTTGCTTCCTGTAACAGTAGAGTACCTGACACCATGTTGTATTTCCTCGGCTTGAAGAACAGCTTTTCTTAAACGCTGGGGAGATTTTACAGTCATGACTCAAGTCAGAACTTATTTTTAACTGGGACACAGAAGGACCATTCTGGGTTTTGTGTGTGTGTGTGTGTGTGTGTGTGTGTGTGTGTGTTTGTATGCAGTGTATGCATAAAACACTTACATAACCTGTCTGTTTTAGCTTGTTTTTAATATTCAAAAGAACTGAATGTGAAAACACAAGTTGATGAGAGGCTATCACCGTGAACATTTTCCTGAAATCATAACCTTTCGGATTTAGCAGAGTCTGTAATGTATTGGATAGTTTAAAACCAACCCCGTCAGAATTGATGTATTATCAAGTAAATACAGCAGTTTATTTTCATACCAACTCCACCTTCAGAAAACGGAATTAAACAAAGTAGTAGCATGATTTAACAACAAGACTTGGCCGAGTGTGGTGGTGTGCACCTTAATCCCAGAACTCTAGAGGCAGGTGGAGCTGTGATTTAAGAGGCCAGTTGATCTACAGAGGCAGGTCCGGGTCAGCCGGTCTGTGTAAAGGTTCCTCTGGTTGAACCATTCCTTTATAGGAAGTTAAAATCTGTACTAAAAGGTTATGATTGATGGAATCTGTTTGATGTAGAAATAGAATCATGATTAGAGCTGATGTTGGCCATTAAGTCCTGCTGACTAAGTGAGTGAACAAAATTTGCTAATATCAATTTATGCCCTGCATGCTTTTTCTTTACCCTGAAAAGAATTATGCGAATATTTCTAAGTTGAAGACTCAGACCTTAAAGTCTTGAAAGTCTTGAAAGTCATAGTTTTAGTACCTATGAAGCAAAGGATTTTCTATATTTAGGTATCTAAATTTTGATATGGTTTTATGGGACTTTGGTGACAGTGATTTCTCAAGGACAGATTTCAAGTTATGACAATGGAAAGAATTCCTAACACCCCTTCAGGGACTGAGGCAGAAGGACCACAAATTCAAGGCCAGCAAGGATTCATAGCAAGATTCAGCCTTAATCTAAATCACTGGCACCACATAACTGTATACATTATAATCTTGATTGAAGGAGGAGTAAGAGAGGGAAGAGAGGAAGGAGGAGAAAGAGAATGAGGAGGAGGAGATTAAGAAGGAGAAAATGGAGAAGGAGAGGGGTTGGGGATTTAGCTCAGCGGTAGAGCACTTGCCTAGGAATCACAAGGGCCAGGGTTCGGAGCTCAGGAGCTCAGGAGCTCAGGAGCTCAGGAGCTCAGGAGCTCAGGAGCTCAGGAGCTCAGGAGCTCAGGAGCTCAGGAGCTCAGGAGCTCAGGAGCTCAGGAGCTCAGGAGCTCAGGAGCTCAGGAGCTCAGGAGCTCAGGAGCTCAGGAGCTCAAAGCTCCTGCCCAGTCTCAGCCACTCTCTCAGGACTCTGCTGGAAGCTCAGCCTACCTCCTGCCCAGTCTCAGCCACTCTGGAAATCTGGGCGCATCCTTTGACTTGCTGGTATGCCGTGTTCTGAGGCATAGCGCTGCTGATGGGCAGGGGTGCGGCTCATTTCAATCACATGTAGTGTTCCGTTGTGTGCATACTTTATTCTTTTTCACCATGCTAAGCATCGGGTTTTACTGTTGTTCTTGAAGCGTAGATTTCTCTGGGATGTCCTTCCTATTCTGTGGATCCTCCCTGATTTCCCCTAAGATCTAGGCTTAGATGCGGAAAGCTGGTACCAGCTTCCATTGCACCTGATTGTCCAGAGTTCCTGGAATTGGGAGAGTTGCTTAACTTTTCCAGTATCTCAGTTTATGCATCTTGGATCCCAACAGACTGGTTGGTCATTCCTCTCAGCTCATTTGAAGGTAAATGACCTGTCCCTTTCAGCATTTACTGTTCTGATAAGAAGTGTGTGTAAATTCTTGGTAGATAATGTATCTTTCTCTCTTCTTTACAGGCTTCTAGGATTGTGTCTTCAATGCTCTCAGTTGCCTCTGGGTTTAGCATGTCTTTTAGGGTTTTTGTTGTTTTTTTGTTTGTTTGATTTGCTTAGCACTTAGTGTATACAAGACTACATTTCTTCAGTTGTGAAAATCATGTCATTATGTCGTTCGTTTGTTTCTTTGGGGTGTTTCATTTGTTTTGTTTTGTCTTTTACTGTTTTGGGTTTTTTGTTTGTTTGGGTTTTTTGAGACAGAACCTCATGTAGTCTAGGCTGTTCTTGAATACCTGATTCTTATGCCTCTCTCTCTGAAGTTCTAAGATTGCAGGTTATGCATCAGTATTTCTTTAAACATTTTTCTTCTGTCCTTTCCCTTCCTTTGTTTGAAACTTCTGTTTAGATATTTTTTGGAACTCTCAAAAATAATTTCTAAGTTATAAAATTTCTATTTATTTTTTCCTCCCTCTTTCTCTTCCTGACTCTGTCCCTCTCTTATTTCCTTCATTATGTAGCCCAGGTTAGCCTTTTAATTCTCCATCCTCCTGTCTTCTGCTTCTCAAGTATGTGATCATAGGCAGGGACCTCCATACCTAAATTTCTTTTACCTATTACTTCTTCTGTCATATTTAAAGTTTTCTAACAGTTTCTAAAAGGCTCTGCATGAAGTGACTGTCAGTCTAGCAGGGCATGAAGATGGGGTGGGGCCAGCTGGCATGACCCTCTGCCCTAGCTACAGCTCCACGCCCTACAGAAACTACCCAGTGACGCGATGGGTCCATCGGATCTCAGCGTTGGTTAGCGATACATCCTAATGACTCAGCAGGTTTGACATGATTCCTGTGGAGTAGACTTTGGTCCAAGAAAGAGCTGTCCTCGCTTCACTACAGAGAACTCAGGGCCTCAGAGAAATGAGCCAGCCTGTCCAAAGTCACATAGTAATAAGATGTGAGTTCATGAAGAATTAGAGGCCCAGGGCTGGAGAGACAACTCAGAAGAGCACTGACTGCCTTTGCAGAGGACCCAGGTTCGAGTCCCAGCACCCACATGGTAGTCCACAACCACCAGTTACTCCAGTTCCAGTGGCTCTAACATCCTTTTCTGGCCTCATGCATGCATACACGGAGACAAAACACCTATACATATAAATGTTTAAAAATCTAAAGTAATTCTAATTAAAAAAAAAGAATTAGAGGCATATACGGTTGATGTTTTTTTCCAAAAATTCCTGTTGGAGGTCTCTCTCTCTCTCTCTCCATCAGGAATGAACCCAAGGCTGGTACTGAAAGAATCAAGTGCCTTTTGTCAGGGTTCCATGACTCTTGGCTGACAGCCTTCCAGAGGGGTTGTATTCTATGAGGGAAAACACAGAGTTCGAGGAAGACATTGTGAGAGGAACCTTCTAAGCTTAGCAGCGACCCCAGACAGACCCTATGACGTTCAGGTCGAGCTCAGCAGGCAGAGAGAGAAGCATGGTGGAGCGATGGGACCCTCAGAAGAGGGGCAGAGGGCCGTATGGATGTGGGGAGAGCCGCAGAGACACTAGTCAGGGATGGAGGGGGAATATCAGGACTCCTTGCAGAAAACCTGGGGAAAGATAAATGGCCCTAGAGGACAAATGAGTATGATGGCCAAGCAAGACAAGAGAAGACCGTTGTAGGGAGAAGTTGTCGGGAGAGATTTGCCTCCTCACTGGAAAGTCCTAGAGTGGAGAGTCCGGAAGAGCACAGAGCAACTTCAGAATCCCAGTCAGAGATGCTCTTTGGCAACCTATGGAGGAAGTCGCACACCTGGAGGCAACGACCAGTTGGAGCATCTGTTAGAAGCAGCTCAGCCCGAATTCTGGCACCCACACCCGGGGTCCAGACAATGCAAAGAACTTGACTGTATTCAGAGGTCCAGCTTCCTCGTTCAAGCCGGTCAGCTTTTTAGCGGAAGCCTAGGACACAGCTCCTGTCTTATGCCTTGGGAGAAGCCTCCCAGCTCTGAGATACGCCATGTTGGCTCCCAGCAGTACCCAAGACTGGGTAGGGTCTCATGTGGCCCTCAGGTCCCCGGAACCAAACTTTTATGCTCCTGATCCCCAGTTTTCTTCGTTGCGGAGGGAAGCCTCTTTTAGGCTCGATGTGTTGGAATCAAGCTGACCCGGAAGCTGGGGGACTTACAAGGTTTGCTTCAGCGTAGAGCTGGAGGCAGCGATGTCTAGAATGATTGGAGTACATCCTGCGGGGAGGAAGTCAGCAAATAGCACAGTTCTCAGCAAGGTCTTGTTTGCTCTTCTATCGGCGCTCAGTCCCCATGACTTGAGCCTCCTACAATGGCTACCTACCCAGGCTGGTTAGTGCCAGGGAACCCAAACTAACTGAATGCTTTTGTCTTTTAAGAAGAATGAACCATGTTCAGGGAGTGTCTCCTGACAGCACTCAGTAGGGCCACAGACAGTTATGGTGGCTTTCTCTTAGGACACTGAAAAAACCTATCTAATTTCTTGACCTGGCTTCTAAAACCTGTTTTTCATGAAGTTTCACCAGTCTCGGGACACTTTTTGTTCTTATTTATTCTGCTAAGTGAGGTTTTCATCTGCTCCGGTAAATGATTTAATGCCCAAGTGTGCAGGGCCCCTCAGTTGGGATTTGGACTTGCTTGACACTGGGAAGGTTGACTGGCCATGTTGATTTGAGAATAATGTTATAGCTTTTCTTTTAAACATTTTTTAAAATTACTTTTTTTTTTTAAATTAGAATTTTGTGGTCCTGGAGAGATTGCCCAGTGGTTAAAGCACTGGCTGTTCTTCAGAGGCAGACAGAGCTCTGTGAGTTCAAGGCCAGCTTGGTCTTCATAGCAAGTTCTAAGACAGCTCGGGCCACATAAAGAGATTCCAACTCACACCCCTTGCCCCCAAAATTAAAAATTAGTTGGGCAATGGTGGTGCCTGATCTTTTTTTGTGTTTGTTTGCTTGTTGACAGGGGCTTTCTTGGAACTGACTCTGTAGACAGGTGAGGTGTGTGGCAACACTGCCCAGAGGTAGTTCTCTCTCATTACCTAGAGTTAAGGAAACCTGTGAGTTCTGAGGACACCGCCTAGATCCCTCCTGAGCAGACTCCCTGGTCTGATGCTGGTTTCTGCTTTCCAGGAACAAAATCTTGGTAGTTTTGTTAACCTTTCTGCCTTGTTATGGTAGGATCCCTTTTCTTTTTGTTTCTAGTACCCAAACACCACCATTTTTCTTTTTTCTTTTTTCTTTTCTTTTTTTCCGGAGCTGAGGACCGAACCCAGGGCCTTGCGCTTGCTAGGCAAGCGCTCTACCACTGAGCTAAATCCCCAACCCCACCATTTTTCTTTAAAATATAACTAACAACCTTCCAAAGTCCCCAGGAAGCCTTCTACAAGCCAATATCCTCAAAGTTTCAGTGGGACATCAGTGCCCAAACTAATGTTGTATATGTATATGATATATATGTATTGTTGTATTGTACATGACTTCTATGATGTATATGTATACACACATATATACATCGTATACATAACACACACACACACACACACATATATATGTATATATATGAGTTTTGTTTCAGAATACCCCACTTCCAGAATCTGTTTGCTTCTCTTACTAAGCTGCAAATATTTGACACAGCTATCTTATCTCTAACCAGGTCATCGTGGAAGAAGAACTCAGGAAGGACAGGGTGGGCCGACCTAATCCAGTGATCTCAGGTACCTGTTGATGTATCAGTTCACACTGCCATCACCCGAAGGGTCAACAAGGCAAGGTAGTGGATTCCAGGCCAGCCTGGGCTGCAGAGTAAGACCTTATCTCAGTCCGCCACAGCCTGTGAAGCTACTTTTTCATGGCTTGTGACACTAAGGAATGATCTCTCTTTTTCTTCCTTTTGTTTTCGGTCGGGGCGTGCACAGAGCCTTGAGTGAGACGTTGCTCATCCTGGAGCATGCTGGAGAGAGTCCGTCAGTCAGGAAGGATCCGAGTGAAAGAGGCAAGGTGGGGAGAAAGGGATGGAGGGTAAGCTTGTGACCTGGACATAGCGGAGGGCATCAGGGTCACCTTCAGGCCAGTGGTTGTGCGTGCTTAGGTGGTGAGGGATCTGGGGGCTACTGCAGAGAGATCTGCACCGCACACAGTTAAGGGGCTTTCACTGATGCCGAGCCACAAATGTGTGCGGTTGAGTTTGCCTCTGAGACTTTGCAGACGTGGGGACAGAAGGCGTGCATGTAGGGACTGAAGACACTGTGCATGGCTTCCCTGCCCCCAAATGAATATCCAGTAACTTCTTCCCTTAAGTGGGCTGTACTGGCTGGTTCTGTGTGTCAACCTGACACAGCTGGAGTTATCACAGAAAAAGGAGCCTCCATTGTGGAAATGCCTTCATGAGACCCAGCTGTAAGGCATTTTCTCAATCAGTGATCAAGGGGGGAGGGCCCAGCCCCTTGTGGGTGGTGCTGTCCCTAGGCTGGTGGTCCTGGGTTCTATAAGAAAGCAGGCTGAGCAAGGCAGGGGAAGCAAGCCAGTGAGTAACATCCCTCCATGGCCTCTGCATCAGCTCCTGCTTCCTGACCTGCGTGAGTTCCAGTCCTGACTTCCTTTGGTGATGAACAGCAATGTGGAAGTGTAAGCTGAATAAACCCTTTCCTCCTCAACTTGCTTCTTGGTCCTGATGTTTGTGCAGGAATAGAAACCCTGACTAAGACAGGGGCCATTACTCTACCGACACAAGGGAGTAAATAGGAGGAGGGCAGAGAATGAGGAGGCTGGGAAGGGAGTCACCGTGGTCTAAGTGCTAACGCAGGGACACAGCGTGATGGTTCCGGGCACTGTGTCTTCCAGGTTAAAGATGCAGAGCACAACACAGGATGTCTTGGGAAAATCTGAGACATGCTTGAATGAAAACACGACATAAAAGGAGGAGGACACGATCACTCCTAAGGTGTGGAGAAGATTTTTATTGTGATATAAGAGAGGAAGCAGGCAGAGGGGTAGACTCCACCTGAATATGACCATGACAGGGGAGAGAGGGAGGGAGAACAAGGAAATAAATCCGAAGGAAAGGAAGAAAGAAACTAAAATTCATCAGAATCAAGAAATTAGGAAAGCACCCTAAACAAGGAAGTATATTTAAGCTGTCATTTAACTTATAAAGAAATACTCAATGTAATCACCAGAGACAACCTGTCGGAAGTGAGATGCCATCCCACCCCTGCCCACCCATGGGAAGGGCGCAGTGACAGAGTGTACTAGGTTGGTAAACCGGGGTTATAGCCAATAGAGTCACTTTGCCAGACTCTGAGACGGCACCAACAAAACCTGGACATGTGTACCCTAGGATATAGTCCTGGACACAGCGAACAGACATGTGCACGGTCCATCGACAGGCACACGTTCCACTGTCCTTAGCAGCCTGAGTTGTGGCAGCTCTGAGCTGGACGCTACCCAAGGGTCTTTCCGCAGCAGCAGCAGCAGAGAGAATCTGACCTAATGTTTCCAGACAGATGGAATATTCTAAAGCAGCAAAAAGGCAAAAGACAACTGCCAGGACCCTAAAGACAGCGGAGAACAGAGAAAACAAAGACAAAGGGCATGATCTGGGACTCTGTTCCGATTGAAGTTCCAAGCCAGGGAGAGGCAGCTTTACTGGTCAGAAGCAGGACTGGGGGTACTGGAAAGGAGTGTTGGAGCTTCTGGGGTGCTGGTTCCCATGGTGTAGGCTTAGAAGCTGGGAACTCTCCGTGTGCCCGTTGAGCCATCCCCAAGTCTGGAACATTTCCTCTGACACAGCTGCCACTGGTTCTGAAAGTCAAAGCAACTGCAAAGAATGCAGCTTAAGCCACACAGAGCCCCAGATTTCTAGGACTGGCCAGGAGAGGTGGCCTTCACGGTATCTGTGACATCTGTGATCCCCAGTGAACTCTGTCCAGAAGGGGAGGGAGGAAGGCAGGAAAGGAGGGAGAAGAGAGAAGAGAGTGCAGGCGTACAAAAGGCACAGCTCGGGGTTGGAGAGATGGCTCAGTGGTTAAGAGCACTGATTGCCCTTCCAGAGGTCCTGAGTTCAAATCCCAGCAACCACATGGTGGCTCACAACCATCTGTAATGAGACCTGATGCCCTCTTCTGGTGTGCCTGAAGACAGCTACAGTGTACTCATATGTAGTAAATAAGTAAATCTTTAAAAATAATAATAATAAAAGGTACAGCTCAGTCCTCTAGAGCAGGGGTTCTCGGCCTTCCTAACGCTACAGCCCTTTAACACAGTTCCTCGTGTTCTGCTGACCCCCAGCCATAAATTTATTTTTGCTGCTAGTTCATAACTGTAATTTTGCTATTGTTATGAATCTAAATGTCAATATCTGGTATAAAATCCCCGTGAGAGGGTCATTTGATCCCAAAGGGGTCACGGCCCGCAGGTTGAGAACCACTGCTGTGGCAGAACAGGACTTATAGAATGAATACACACCTATATCTATTTTTACGTTGTTTATATTATGGTGTTTGTATTATTTATATTACTTACATTGTTTATATTATTTATATTCATATTATATCAGAAAGCTTACAGGCTGTGGCCCAGCTAGTCAACGATGGCTGTCGTCTACCAAGAGAAAGTCCAAGAGCCCAGTAGTCGTTCAGTCCACAAGGCTGGATGTCTCAGCTGCTCTTCAGAATATCCTGGAATCCTGAAGCGGGTGGACTCGAACGCCAGCAGTGGAATGGCCTTGCCAGCGAGAGCGAGAGCGAGAGCAAGAGCAAGCAGGCAAAGGAAGTGAGCTTCCTTCCTCCATGGGCTGCCAGCAGGTGTGGCCCAGCTTAAAAATAGATCTCCCTACCTCCAAAGATCTGGCTTAAAGGGGCATCCTCCTGCCTCAAAGATACAGATGGAAAGTGGGTCTTCCAACTTCAAACCTGCCCACCAGAGCTCTTGTCTGATGATGCTCTTTCCTTGTATGCGGCTGTTGCGTGTCTTTTTCTTAAAGCTGCCCGTGTCGGAGGAGACTTGGGCTCAGTTGCCTCGGATGCCAACAACAGGAGCTTGTCAGACATGGAGGCAGCCCCATGGGCTCCCAAGAAAGACTGCAGCTTGGAAAACCCTTGTTCCAGACTCGATCGAGGTGGGATTGTTCCTCGTGTTTCCTGTCTCTCTGCCCCCTCAGACAGAGTGATAGACAAAAATGACGATCAATACTCTTCAGGCAGAGACCTGGGTAGCGAGGACAGTCCCCAGGCAGCCTGGATCCAGGAGAAATCGTGGAAGTGTTAGAGTGGGAAAGTCAGGTCCACTCAGGGATAAATGCCAGCTGTGACATTACATTTCAGGTGAGTGTCACAGACTAAGCAGGGTTTCTCAACGTGTGGCCCATGGATCAGCTTGAGCATCTCCTGGGAGCTCTGGAAAATGTGCAGTGTAAGGCTCCAACCAGACTGACTGAGTCAGGAAACAGATTGAAAAGCTGGGCAGTGGTGGCGACCTTTAGTCCCAGCATTGGGAAAGGAAGCAGACGCAGCTGAATCTCTGTGAGTTCGAGGCCTGCCTGGTCTACAGAGCAAGTTCCAGCACAGCCAGGGCTACACAGAGAAACCTGGTCTCAAAACAAACAAACAAACAAATAAATAAATAAAAAAGGAAGGAAGAAAGAAAGAAACAAACAAACAAAGGGAAAACTGTGGTTGATCAAGGCCTCAGCCCACACGAGGCCCTGAAGTTTCTTCTCAACACTGTAAAATAATAATGTAATAACAATAATAGTAATAATAATATAATAACAATAATAGTAAGGACTGCAGGGGATTTTTCACACCTGTGAAGCTTGACAACCTGCAGAGTCGGGAATATTTCCTGGGCTGACCTGTCTTTGTTTTCTCTCACCATTCCTTAAACGAGAGAACAAGGCCTGAATATATGTCACTGTCTTCAGACACACCAGAAGAGGGCATGATATCCCATTATAGCTGGTTCTGAGCCACCATGTGGTTACTGGGAATTGAACTCAGGACCTTTGGAAGAGCAGTTGGTGCTCTTAACCCCTAAGCCATCTCTCCAGACCCCAGTAATGTCTTAAACTAGGGATTTCACAAACATCCTAGTGGTTTACTCACACTAAGTAGCCAAGGGTTGGATCTATATTGTTTTTTCCTCACGAATCTTCATCTCAACTTGAAAAAGTGAAACTAGATTTCAGGGATGTGTTTGCTATGGGGCTGGGTTGGGGTGGGGAGTCGGAGGGGTGGGATAAAACTCCATTGGGACATATTCTCAGCCTCTAAACCAGTGGTTCTCAACCTGTGGGCCACGACCCCGCCCCCTACCCCCAAAGCCTGTGGAAAACGTATTCGCATTAGGGTTCAGAAAGAGAGCAAAATTGCAGTTATGACGTAGCAATAAAAATAATTTTATGGGGGTTGGGGATTTAGCTCAGTGGTAGAGCATTTGCCTAGCAAGCGCAAGGCCCTGGGTTCGGTCGCCAGCTCCGGAAAAAAAAGAAAAGAAAAAAAATAATTTTATGGTCGGGGGTCACCGCAATATGAGAGAAGGGTCACAGCATTAGGAAGGTTGAGAACCACTCACTACTTCAGCTACCCTGAGTAGCTTCCATCCTGTGTCTCTGAACATTGAGGAAATCACAGGTCAAGGCTAGCGGTTGCTGGCAATGGCCTCTGTGTGTGTTCTTCCTCCTACCAGATTTGCTGGCTGAGTGAGTAGGCACGCCTCCCTGGCTAGCTTGTAAACGGAATGGCCACTTTCTCCTGACAGCGACCTGCTCGGAGAGTGATTTATGGTCAGTCAGTTCTCATTTATAAAAATGACAATATCCCAGCCGATAATATTGATAGATGTGAAATTTGGTATCTGCAGGATAAAAGCCATCGGCCCCGCCACCGAGACTTTTGGCCGCCTGGCAAAGACGTGCTGTGCCGACTGCCGCTTGATAAACTGAGGAGCGTTTAAGGTCCACAGGGACTGGCCATGGCGTTAAACTCAATACTAGGTACTGGGCAGATCCCAGGGAGAAATGGTGTGGAAGAAATACCTTGCTTTGTGATTCTCACATAGCAGTGAGCTATGGGGTCAGTCACGTAGGTCACAGAAGAAAGACAGACATGTTGGCAACAAAGCTGTGGCCACGACTTCCTCAAAGAGCGCTCTCTGTGGTGTGCCGGTAAGTACAGTACGGGGTTGGCACCACCTTGTAGCTGCAGGTTTCAAAGTTCTTGGGATGAGTCAGCCATTCCTAAGACTTCCTACAGGGCAGCCTGAAGCTGCTGCCCTTGTGACGCAGGGACAGCCAGGGGAAGAGACGGGGGTCTGCAGAAGACTCACAGAGTTTCATCCCCACCTGGTGCCGAACCGGATCCCCCTAAGCAGGTAGGTTAAAACTGATTTCACTTTTGGGTGCGAGGCATAGAATCTGGAGGCTCACCAATGCTGAGCCACTCCCCCTCACCTCTTAAACTAACTTTTGGTTTAGTAGGTGTGGGCTAGAGTGGAGACCAGAAGCCTAGTTTAGCCTTGCCCGTGGGCGACCACATTTGGCTCTTTGGAGTCAACGAATATGGAGTGGAGGAGCCGTAGAGGTACCTGGCTGCTACCAGAAAGGCTATTCTCTACCTGCCGACTTGTCCCTTCAGTCGATCGGGTTCTCCACCTGAAGGGGTTGTATGCCCCTTTGAGATGTCATTGTGTGTGTGTGTGTGTGTGTGTGTGTGTGTGTGTGTCCCAACAATTAAAAATTATTTTTGAGATTGCATTCACTCATTTATTTTGTATGTGTGGATGTTTGGCCTGCATGGATGTCGGGGAACCACCTGCATGCCAAGCGCCCAGGGAAGCCAGAAGAGGGCGTCGCGTCTCCTGAACTTGGAGTTACAGGAATGCGAGCCACCACGTCAGGGTTGGGACTTGAACCTGGGCTTTCTGGAAGAGCAGCCAGGGCTCCCTAACCACTGAGCCATGTTTCCAACGCCATGATTTTAATCAGGGTTGCTGCTTATGTGAAAATGAATGGAGTGTTGCTTACAGACCGCACAGCCAACTTACCAGTGACTGCAGCACTGAAGAAAAAGGCCTCTCTGTCATTAGCTATCCATGGTTCCTCAGGGAGGGGCGGAGCCTCGTGAACTCCCGCCCCCAACATCTTTCTAAGATGTTGATAGGCCCAGTCCTGTGGGGGGGGTCTTGTATCAGTCACCATAGCAACCGTGCATCCTAAGCAGGATGGCAGCACCCCACCCTTCTCTCAGCCCTTCCTTTCTTTTTTTTTTTTTTTTTTTAAAGATTTATTTATTTATTTTGTATATAAATACACTCCTAGCTGTCTTCTGACACACCAGAAAGGGCATCGGATTCCATTATAGATGGTTGTGAGCCACCATGTGGTTGCTGGGATTTGAACTCAGGACCTCTGGAAGAGCAGTCGGTGCTCTTAACCACTGAGCCATCTCTCCAGCCCCAGCCCTTCCTTTCTTACTGTGTCTTACTCCTGGTGTGGCGTGAGCCCGGGATGTCTCATTTGGGACTGAGCACTCACCAGTCACCCATTCTTAACACTTCGACCCATCACGAGTCTCTTACCCACTGGGGAGAGAGGCTTCACCGACCAAAGCCGGAAACACTACTAACCTATGGTTGCGAACATAAGTATGTGTAGGTAGGGTAACGGGCACGGCACTGCCACATAGCAAAAGAGTGGCTTCCCTTCTACAGCCTAGGATCCTCCTGGCTACAGGCTTCCGACCAATCTTACAGCAGCAGACCTGAGTTTCCTCCCGTGGAACAGACTGTAAGTCTACTCAGAAAGCGATTGGTTGCCCCCATAATAGCTATGTCACTGTGGCGCCAATGGGCACATCTTCCGGGTGGGTCAGTAGAATACCACTCAGGGCTCACGGACAGCTAAGCTAACCGATGACTTTCCTCTCCCAGTGGCCTGTGTAACAGCTTCTGGCATGATGGAAGCTACCAAATCCTTCCCAGTTCAGGCCTCTGTTCTAAAAATGAAGTGTGTCTTCTAGTCTTGCCATCTAGTTCCGGTAGCCAGTCAAGAACAGTCTTGACAGCATCGGTTGTCATGGATTTTCTTAAAAAGATTTATTTATTGAAGCTGGGCAGTGGTAGTGGGAGGCAGAGGCGGGTGGGTCTTCATGAGTTCGAGGCTAGCCTGGTCTACAGAACCCACCGAAAGTTTTCTCTTTCCTTCTTTCCTTCCTTCCAATTTGTGCATGTGAACATATGGGATGCACATGTGTAAGGTGCATGCTTCTCTGCATGTTTGCAGTGGGTAGACGAGGGTGTCAGGTGTTGATCTTTATTACTCTCCACCTGTTTCTCTGAGCAGTGTCTTTTTTCGAACCCAGGACTAAAACCCAAGCCTCAGGGACTCTGTCTCCATCCCCCTCAGAGTCGGCACCGTGGGTATTTGAGAGAGAGCTGTTTGTTACAATAAGGGATCTTAGCTACTAAGCCACTCCTTTGTTCTCTCTCTCTCTCTCTCTCTCTCTCTCTCTCTCTCTCTCTCTCTCTCTCTCTCTCTCCCCCTCCCTCCCTCCCTCTTTCCCTCCCTTCCTCCCTCTCCCTCAGGGTCTCTCTATGTAGCCCCAACTGACCTGGAACTCACTGTGTAGACCAGACTGGCCTTGAACTCAGAGATCCACCTGCCTCTGTCTCCCAAGTGCTGGGATTAAAGGCGTGCGTCATCAAGCCTGGTCCTCATTTAAGTTCTCTGTGACAGGCATTCTCTCGGAGGAGGGCTGAATTCTCAAACCAGCTCAGATTTGCTGATGACTAAATACACTGACCTTGTCTCAAGTTCTAAGGTGCAGAGGTGGTTCTATGGCAGGGAGGGACTCTGTTCCTCCTTGCAAGAGGAGATCGGCCTCACCCCTTCCTTTTCTGGCTCTGCACCATGATTCTGTCTGCCTTTAGGTTCTCAGCAGAGACCAAACCAAGGGATTCAGCCCGGAATTTCAGCTTCCAAGCCGTCTACTAGTTTAGAACTCACAGACAGATAAACGGAACACCCACAACTCCTCAACTGGATGGCAAGATTCATACTGAGGACCCAACCCGCAGCAGCTCTTGTTCTTTGTCCAGAGGGAAGGGCCAAGGAAAACATGGAAGACCCCCATGAAATGAATGGGGGTAGAGTCTAGAGAAGCATTGTCCACAGACAAGATGACTATGCCCCTCCCACAAGGCCACTGTTAATGCTGACAGGACAAAGGAAGTGACCCAAAAGTGAATGGAAGAGAAGGAGGTTGGAAGGGTAGAGGGAAGAGGGTGGAAGGGGAAAGGGAGGAGGGTGGAAGGGGAGAGGGAGGAGGGTGGAAGGGGAGAGGGGGGAGGGTGGAAAGGTAGAGGGAGGAAGATGGAGGGAGAGAGGGAGGAGGATGGAGGGAGAGGAGGGGGAGAGGGTGGGAGGGAGGGGAGGGAGGAGGATGGGGAGAGAGGGAGGAGGGTGGGAGGGGAGAGGAGGGTGGAGGGGGAGAGAGAAATAGACAAAGTAAGATACTTGGAGCCAGCAGCATTTAAGGCTGTGGGGAGGGCTGAAGAGACCCAGCAGTTAAGAGCACTTGCTCTTAAGGTCCAGAGTTTGGTTCCCAGCATTCATGCAGCCGCTCACAGTAGTCTGCAGCTTCAGATCCAGGGGATCTGACACCCTCTTCTGATCTCCGTAATCATCAGATATGCAAAAGGGGGCATGGCCATGCATTCGGGCAAAGCATGGAGCCTACAATAAAGTGGAATAATAATTGCAAAAAAATGTTAAGAAATTTAAATCTTGGCCTGGAGGGATGGCTCAGAGGTTACGAGCGCTGACTGCTCTTCCAAAGGTCCTGAGTTCAATTCCCAGCAACCACATGGTGGCTCACAACCATCTGTAGTGGGATCCGATGCCCTCTTCTGGCTTGCAAGCATACATGCAGGGAGAATGTTGTATACATAATAAATAAATAAATCAGAGAGAGAGAGAGAGAGAGAGGGAGGGAGAGAGAGAGAGAGATTTTTAAATCTCAAGGAAAGGAAGTTTCCACAGAAGACACAACGGGACCCTAGGAGTGACACTGTAAGGTCACTGTAACACAGGCTGCCAGCTCCTGAAACAGCAACCTATATTTGACCCCTGACCCACCTTCCTCCCTCTCCACTTCCACCTTCCTCCCTTTCCCCACTCTCCCTTCCTCCCCTCTCCCCTTCTCTCCTCCCTTTTCCCCCCTCTCCCCCTCCTCCCCCCTCTCTTTCCACATACTACCTTCCCCCCTTCCACTCTCCTTCTCTTCCATTCACTTTTGGGCCATGTCCTTTGTCCTGTCAACATTAACAGTGGCCTTGTGGGAGGGGCAAATTCATCTTGTCTGACCCCTGTGATAGCATCGGGCAAAGAATCTTCCAGACCTCACACTCGACACATGTCCTGAGCTACAGCAAAATGGTGGCAGTAAGAAAAGTCCTTTATCATGATCCGAAAGGTCGATGACAATGGTATGCGGGCCTTAGAAAGCACAGCACTTGCCCTGTTTTCCTAACGCTGGGCGGAAAGGAAAATCCCGAAGAACACAGGTAAGTGCTTCCCAGGAAGAACACAGGCCTCTGCCCTGCAGCATTCACACAAAGAAGCATGGCAGCACGCAACTGTTATCACCAGGGCAGCCAGAGCCCCCTAATCACACCTTTCAACAATGAAGGACACCAACGGACCAGCCTCCTCCTGAAGAGTCAGGAGCCAATTATGGAGAAATGGAGGCTTTCCCCTGTACAGTCCTAGGGCATGCATGGAGCGTTCAGGCTACACCATGCTCCTTGTGACAAGGACTCATGACCCCGAGTGACTGGAGTAATTGTGTGACAAAGGGAGCATGCACTGGGCTGTCACCACTCAGCAAACCACACCTCAAACTCCTTCAGGGCCAGGGTGCCGCTTTGCGATGTCTTCATCCTGCACACTCCCTAGCATAAGCTAAGAATGCAGGGTCTATTTTCCCACCAGCTAATGACTTGCACTGTCCCCACGGTGCATGAGAGGAGCACCCAGAAGAATCTGGATTTTATTCAGTGGAAGAGAATGAAGAGATTTTAAAGGTTTTGTGCATGGAGCTGATTCACAGAGAATCAAAACCACCCGGGCCAGCTTTGGGTTATAGGACAAAACAAAACAAAACAAAACAAAACCTTAGCCCAAATGGGTAAGATATTCACATTGTATAATTCAGTATTAGATTAAAAAAACTAAAAGTGAGTGGAATAGATTAGCCTGGTGTCTTGGCACGTGACCTTAGGCCCAGCACTGGGAAGGTAGAGGCAGGAGGATCTCCGTGAGTTCAGGTACATCTAGTCTACATGGGCAGTGTGGGGGTTCCAGGTCAGCCAGTTCTGTGCAGTAAGATCTTGTCTTAGATAATAAAAATGATTCTGATGATGATGATGATGATGATGATGATGATGTTGACGAAATAGACAGTCAGGTTATCCCAGCATGCAGCATTCTGGAAGAAGACCAGCCTAGGCAAGAAGGGTTAGAGTCTGTTGTAAAATGTCTCTCTTTGCGTGAAATCACGAGGGGTTTGCCACTCGTTCGTTTCTATTCTTAGTTTGGGGTATATTTTAATTTTTAATGTACTTTATTAATCCTTTGATAATTTCATACACACATGTACTGCATTTTGATCATATTCACACACACACACCCCCTCCCAGTGCTCTTCTTTTCCTAACCTGAATCCCACTCCTTGCCAACTCTGTCTCCCTCTTTTAAGCCCACTGAATCCAATTTCAGCAGCCTATATCCTCATGGGTAGAGGCTGTCTGCTGGAGTGTGGACAACCTATGTGGGGCCTAAAGAAAACTGGCTCTCCCTCGCCCAGAAGCCATGGAGTAACCATAGGTCCCTGGCTGGGGGCGGCGGCTCAGAAGCCCAGTCCCCATTCTGCTACAGAGTGTCTGTACTGGCTTGATCCAGTGCTCCCTGACCGCTGTCTCTTACAATCGCTCTACTCCTTCTGTGATGGTCCCTGAGCCTTGGGGAGGGGTCGTGTGGTGTAGATTCGTGACTGACACGTTTTCTCTGCGCTTTGACTAGCCGTGAGTTCCAGCCCTAACCACCGACCACTGCACAAAGGAACTTCTCTAGTGGCGTCTGAAAGTTGTGGGGTAGAGACATGAATTTGGAGGGTATTTTTAATACATCCATTTGGCAAAATAGCAGCAGTACGTTCCCCCCTGGCTCCTGTAAGCTCCCCAGCCATGGGTTCTGGGCCAGCTTCCTAATACCAGGCATGTGTTTCCTCCTCAGAAAGTAGTCGGTCACCCATACAACACTCATGTCACGACTGCAGACACGGCATGTCTTGCCACACTGGTCACAGTGTCCACGTCCACAGTAAACTGTAGATGACTCCTCCTGCCCTCCTGACAAATCCTGAGTTTCGAATTCATCTATCTGTGCCCTCACACATCAGGTATTTATTAGACACTTACTGTTTGCCCGGAACGGCACTAGATGCCGGCTGGCTCTCACGGAGGTGAGTAGAACGCGCTTTCTGCTTTGCCTTTGACGGTACCTCCGTTCAAGTGAGGACACCGTGCAAGGATTCTTGATCAAAACAGGCTCCAGATTTTAGATGGGAGCAAAGGAGAGTTCCAGCAAGTGACTTTGTAGACGGACAGGTTTGAGCTAAAGTGACATGATGCCACCACTTGAGGCGAGGGGCTGAGACAGGAGGATTAAGAGTTCCAGGCATCTACAGAGTGAGATACTCTTTCTTTTTTTTTCTTTTTTTCTTTTTTTTTTTCAGAGCTGGGGACCGAACCCAGGGCCTTGGAGATACTGTTTCAAAATAGACCCAAACGATGTAGCTGATTTTTAAAAAAATATTTATTTTTATTTTCTATGCATTAAGAGTTTTACCTGCATGTATTCATGTGCAGTGTTCCTAAAGAGGCCAGAAGAGGTCATTGAATCCCCTAGAGGCAGAGGCAGGGGCTCTGAGTTCCAGGCTAGCCGGGTGCTGCATATAAGTCACCTCAGATCCCCAACCATGAGGTGGACGTTGGAGACAGGAGAACCTACAGGAAGCTTGCAGGTCAGCTAGCGTGTAGCTGAACCAGCTCTAAAATTGTCCTCTCTGCCCTGGGTTTCTCTCTGTGTCGTCTCTCCCTCCCTCTGACCCTCTGTCCCTCTGACCCTTTGTCCCTCTGTCCCTCTGTCTCTCTGTCTCTCTGTCTCTCTGTCTCTCTGTCTCTGTCTCTCTGTCTCTCTCTGTCTCTCTTTCTCTCACACAAATATAGTCATTCATTGGTGATTTTTCTTTTCTCTCTCTTTATAAAGAAACTAAAATTTTCCCCTTCTTTTCTTTTTCTTTGTCTTCTTCTTGTTGTTGTTTTTCTGAGACTTAGTTTCTCATTGTAGCCATGGCTGGCCTGGAACTCTCACTGTAAACCAGGCTGGCCTCGAATTCACAGAGATCCCCCTGCCTCTGCTTCCCAAGTGCTGGACTAAAAGTGTGTGCCACCACACCCATGGCTTTAAATTTTCTTTACAAAAAATAATTTTTTCAAATGTGATTTTTCCCCAGATGAGCTTTCTTTCAACTGTGACTATGACCTGCGTTCTTCAGATATGCTCTATTATTATTAATATTAATATTAGTAATTTTATTTACTCTCTGGTCCCAGCTCTGATTTCTATTGCTGTCTTGCACCGGCAGGGGGCGCTGCGACTTCACCGTTTCGAAGCCGCTTCCAGGCACCGCTCCAGATCTCGGCCACCGAATAAAGTACAGGCAGTGAGCCCGCAAACCCACGGTAAAGCTGCCAACGCCCGCAGAGAGCTGCTGGGGACCCCGAAGCTGGACTTCTCCCAAGCTTCAGGGCCTGTGAGCACAGCCCTGCTCACGCCCTGGCTGGCACTCTGCCCTGAAGCTTTTCCTCCCGGCAACACAGGGCTTGCTATTTTAC